>NC_137454.1:341280713-341542166 GCF_964235325.1 Thermobia domestica | reverse complement strand
TGTTGTCACTCAGCACGACATACTCTATCAGCGTGCTAAGTTTGGTTGAGATCGGCCAAACGGTCTAGGAGGAAGCGTTTTTCGGTGATTATTCCTCGATGGTATATCGCATTTTTGATTCCGACCTATGTTGTCACTCGGCACGACATACTCTATCAGCGTGCTAAGTTTGGTTGAGATCGGCCAAACGGTCTAGGAGGAAGCGTTTTTCGGTGATTATTCCTCGATGGTAACATCGGATTTTTTATTTCGACCTATGTTGTCACTCAGCACGACATACTCTATCAGCGTGCTAAGTTTGGTTGAGATCGGCCAAACGGTCTAGGAGGAAGCGTTTTTCGGTGATTATTCCTCGATGGTACATCGGATTTTTTATTTCGACCTATGTTGTCACTCAGCACGACATACTCTATCAGCGTGCTAAGTTTGGTTGAGATCGGCCAAACGGTCTAGGAGGAGTTCTCGGACAACCAAACGGCTAACCCGAGTATAAGAGCTTCGCTTCGCTCAGCTCAACTAGGAATGCAATGGATATACCCGATTGCAATGAAATGAGCTGAGCGAGCTTAAACTACGTAATCAGGAAGCGTTTTTTCGGTGATTATTCCTCGATGGTACATCGGATTTTTTATTTCGACCTATGTTGTCACTCAGCACGACATACTCTATCAGCGTGCTAAGTTTGGTTGAGATCGGCCAAACGGTCTAGGAGGAAGCGTTTTTCGGTGATTATTCCTCGACGGTACATCGGATTTTTGTTTTCGACCTATGTTGTCACTCAGCACGACATACTCTATCAGCGTGCTAAGTTTGGTTGAGATCGGCCAAACGGTCTAGGAGAAGCGTTTTTTGGTGATTATTCCTCGATGGTATATCGGATTTTTGATTCCGACCTATGTTTGTCACTCGGCACGACATACTCTATCAGCGTGCTAAGTTTGGTTGAGATCGGCCAAACGGTCTAGGAGGAAGCGTTTTTCGGTGATTATTCCTCGATGGTACATCGGATTTTTTATTTAGACCTATGTTGTCACTCAGCACGACATACTCTATCAGCGTGCTAAGTTTGGTTGAGATCGGCCAAACGGTCTAGGAGGAGTTCTCGGACAACCAAACGGCTAACCCGAGTATAAGAGCTTCGCTTCGCTCAGCTCAACTAGGAATGCAATGGATATACCCGATTGCAATGAAATGAGCTGAGCGAGCTTAAACTACGTAATCAGGAAGCGTTTTTCGGTGATTATTCCTCGATGGTACATCGGATTTTGATTTCGACCTATGTGTCACTCAGCACGACATACTCTATCAGCGTGCTAAGTTTGGTTGAGATCGGCAAACGGTCTAGGAGGAAGCGTTTTTCGGTGATTATTCCTCGATGGTACATCGGATTTTTGTTTTCGACCTATGTTGTCACTGAGCACGACATACTCTATCAGCGTGCTAAGTTTGGTTGAGATCGGCCAAACGGTCTAGGAGGAAGCGTTTTTCGGTGATTATTCCTCGATGGTATATCGGATTTTTGATTCCGACCTATGTTGTCACTCGGCACGACATACTCTATCAGCGTGCTAAGTTTGGTTGAGATCGGCCAAACGGTCTAGGAGGAAGCGTTTTTCGGTGATTATTCCTCGATGGTACATCGAATTTTTGATTTCGACCTATGTTGTCACTCAGCACGACATACTCTATCAGCGTGCTAAGTTTTGTTGAGATCGGCCAAACGGTCTAGGAGGAAGCGTTTTTCGGTGATTATTCCTCGATGGTACATCGGATTTTTATTTCGACCTATGTTGTCACTCAGCACGACATACTCTATCAGCGTGCTAAGTTTGGTTGAGATCGGCCAAACGGTCTATGAGGAAGCGTTTTTCGGTGATTATTTATCGATGGTACATCGGATTTTTGATTCCGACCTATGTTGTCACTCAGCACGACATACTCTATCAGCGTGCTAAGTTTGGTTGAGATCGGCCAAACGGTCTAGGAGGAGTTCGCGGACAGCCAAACGGCTAATCCGAGTATAAGATCTTCGCTTCGCTCAGCTCAACTAGGCATGCAATGGATATACCCGATTGCAATGAAATGAGCTGAGCGAGCTTAAACTACGTAATGAGGAAGCGTTTTTCGGTGATTATTCCACGATGGTACATGGGATTTTTGATTTCGACCTATGTTGTCACTCAGCACGACATACTCTATCAGCGTGCTAAGTTTGGTTGAGATCGGCCAAACGGTCTAGGAGGAAGCGTTTTACGGTGATTATTCCTCGATGGTGCATCGGATTTTTGATTTCGACCTATGTTGTCACTCAGCACGACATACTCTATTAGCGTGCTAAGTTTGGTTGAGATCGGCCAAACGGTCTAGGAGGAAGAGTTTTTCGGTGATTATTCCTCGATGGTACATCGGATTTTTTATTTCGACCTATGTTGTCACTCAGCACGACATACTCTATCAGCGTGCTAAGTTTGGTTGAGATCGGCCAAACGGTCTAGGAGGAGTTCGCGGACAACCAAACAGCTAATCCGTTACAAGAGTTTCGCTTCGCTCAGCTCAACTAGGAATGCAATGGATATACCCGATTGCAATGAAATGAGCTGAGCGAGCTTAAACTACGTAATTAGGAAGCGTTTTTCGGTGATTATTCCTCGATGGTACATCGGATTTTTGATTTCGACCTATGTTGTCACTCAGCATGACATACTCTATCAGCGTGCTAAGTTTGGTTGAGATCGACCAAACGGTCTAGGAGGAAGCGTTTTTCGGTGATTATTCCTCGATGGTATATCGGATTTTTGATTCCGACCTATGTTGTCACTCAGCACGACACACTCTATCAGCGTGCTAAGTTTGGTTGAGATCAGCCAAACGGTCTAGGAGGAGTTCGCGGACAGCCAAACGGCTAATCCGAGTATAAGAGCTTCGCTTCGCTCAGCTCAACTAGGAATGCAATGGATATACCCGATTGCAATGAAATGAGCTGAGCGAGCTTAAACTACGTAATCAGGAAGCGTTTTTCGGTGATTATTCCACGATGGTACATCTGATTTTTGATTCCGACCTATGTTGTCACTCAGCACGACACACACTATCAGCGTGCTAAGTTTGGTTGAGATCAGCCAAACGGTCTAGGAGGAGTTCGCGGACAGCCAAACGGCTAATCCGAGTATAAGAGCTTCGCTTCGCTCAGCTCAACTAGGAATGCAATGGATATAACCGATTGCAATGAAATGAGCTGAGCGAGCTTAAACTACGTAATCAGGAAGCGTTTTTCGGTGATTATTCCACGATGGTACATCGGATTTTTGATTTCGACCTATGTTGTCACTCAGCACGACATACTCTATCAGCGTGCTAAGTTTGGTTGAGATCGGCCAAACGGTCTAGGAGGAGTTCTCGGACAACCAAACGGCTAACCCGAGTATAAGAGCTTCGCTTCGCTCAGCTCAACTAGGAATGCAATGGATATACCCGATTGCAATGAAATGAGCTGAGCGAGCTTAAACTACGTAATCAGGAAGAGTTTTTCGGTGATTATTCCTCGATGGTACATCGGATTTTTTATTTCGACCTATGTTGTCACTCAGCACGACATACTCTATCAGCGTGCTAAGTTTGGTTGAGATCGGCCAAACGGTCTAGGAGGAAGCGTTTTTCGGTGATTATTCCTCGATGGTACATCGGATTTTTGTTTTCGACCTATGTTGTCACTCAGCACGACATACTCTATCAGCGTGCTAAGTTTGGTTGAGATCGGCCAAACGGTCTAGGAGGAAGAGTTTTTCGGTGATTATTCCTCGATGGTACATCGGATTTTTTATTTCGACCTGTGTTGTCACTCAGCACGACATACTCTATCAGCGTGCTAAGTTTGGTTGAGATCGGCCAAACGGTCTAGGAGGAGTTCGCGGACAACCAAACGGCTAATCCGAGTATAAGAGTTTCGCTTCGCTCAGCTCAACTAGGAATGCAATGGATATACCCGATTGCAATGAAATGAGCTGAGCGAGCTTAAACTACGTAATCAGGAAGCGTTTTTCGGTGATTATTCCTCGATGGTACATCGGATTTTTGATTTCGACCTATGTTGTCACTCAGCATGACATACTCTATCAGCGTGCTAAGTTTGGTTGAGATCGACCAAACGGTCTAGGAGGAAGCTTTTTTCGGTGATTATTCCTCGATGGTATATCGGATTTTTGATTCCGACCTATGTTGTCACTCAGCACGACACACTCTATCAGCGTGCTAAGTTTGGTTGAGATCAGCCAAACGGTCTAGGAGGAGTTCGCGGACAGCCAAACGGCTAATCCGAGTATAAGAGCTTCGCTTCGCTCAGCTCAACTAGGAATGCAATGGATATACCCGATTGCAATGAAATGAGCTGAGCGAGCTTAAACTACGTAATCAGGAAGCGTTTTTCGGTGATTATTCCACGATGGTACATCGGATTTTTGATTTCGACCTATGTTGTCACTCAGCACGACATACTCTATCAGCGTCCTAAGTTTGGTTGAGATCGGCCAAACGGTCTAGGAGGAGTTCTCGGACAACCAAACGGCTAACCCGAGTATAAGAGCTTCGCTTCGCTCAGCTCAACTAGGAATGCAATGGATATACCCGATTGCAATGAAATGAGCTGAGCGAGCTTAAACTACGTAATCAGGAAGCGTTTTTCGGTGATTATTCCTCGATGGTACATCGGATTTTTTATTTCGACCTATGTTGTCACTCAGCACGACATACTCTATCAGCGTGCTAAGTTTGGTTGAGATCGGCCAAACGGTCTAGGAGGAAGAGTTTTTCGGTGATTATTCCTCGATGGTACATCGGATTTTTGTTTTCGACCTATGTTGTCACTCAGCACGACATACTCTATCAGCGTGCAAAGTTTGGTTGAGATCGGCCAAACGGTCTAGGAGGAAGCGTTTTTCGGTGATTATTCCTCGATGGTATATCGGATTTTTGATTCCGACCTATGTTGTCACTCGGCACGACATACTCTATCAGCGTGCTAAGTTTGGTTGAGATCGGCCAAACGGTCTAGGAGGAAGCGTTTTTCGGTGATTATTCCTCGATGGTACATCGGATTTTTTATTTCGACCTATGTTGTCACTCAGCACGACATACTCTATCAGCGTGCTAAGTTTGGTTGAGATCGGCCAAACGGTCTAGGAGGAGTTCTCGGACAACCAAACGGCTAACCCGAGTATAAGAGCTTCGCTTCGCTCAGCTCAACTAGGAATGCAATGGATATACCCGATTGCAATGAAATGAGCTGAGCGAGCTTAAACTACGTAATCAGGAAGCGTTTTTCGGTGATTATTCCTCGATGGTACATCGGATTTTTGATTTCGACCTATGTTGTCACTCAGCAAGACATACTCTATCAGCGTGCTAAGTTTGGTTGAGATCGGCCAAACGGTCTAGGAGGAAGCGTTTTTCGGTGATTATTCCTCGATGGTACATCGGATTTTTGTTTTCGACCTATGTTGTCACTCAGCACGACATACTCTATCAGCGTGCTAAGTTTGGTTGAGATCGGCCAAACGGTCTAGGAGGAAGCGTTTTTCGGTGATTATTCCTCGATGGTATATCGCATTTTTGATTCCGACCTATGTTGTCACTCGGCACGACATACTCTATCAGCGTGCTAAGTTTGGTTGAGATCGGCCAAACGGTCTAGGAGGAAGCGTTTTTCGGTGATTATTCCTCGATGGTACATCGGATTTTTTATTTCGACCTATGTTGTCACTCAGCACGACATACTCTATCAGCGTGCTAAGTTTGGTTGAGATCGGCCAAACGGTCTAGGAGGAAGCGTTTTTCGGTGATTATTCCTCGATGGTACATCGGATTTTTTATTTCGACCTATGTTGTCACTCAGCACGACATACTCTATCAGCGTGCTAAGTTTGGTTGAGATCGGCCAAACGGTCTAGGAGGAGTTCTCGGACAACCAAACGGCTAACCCGAGTATAAGAGCTTCGCTTCGCTCAGCTCAACTAGGAATGCAATGGATATACCCGATTGCAATGAAATGAGCTGAGCGAGCTTAAACTACGTAATCAGGAAGCGTTTTTCGGTGATTATTCCTCGATGGTACATCGGATTTTTTATTTCGACCTATGTTGTCACTCAGCACGACATACTCTATCAGCGTGCTAAGTTTGGTTGAGATCGGCCAAACGGTCTAGGAGGAAGCGTTTTTCGGTGATTATTCCTCGACGGTACATCGGATTTTTGTTTTCGACCTATGTTGTCACTCAGCACGACATACTCTATCAGCGTGCTAAGTTTGGTTGAGATCGGCCAAACGGTCTAGGAGGAAGCGTTTTTCGGTGATTATTCCTCGATGGTATATCGGATTTTTGATTCCGACCTATGTTGTCACTCGGCACGACATACTCTATCAGCGTGCTAAGTTTGGTTGAGATCGGCCAAACGGTCTAGGAGGAAGCGTTTTTCGGTGATTATTCCTCGATGGTACATCGGATTTTTTATTTCGACCTATGTTGTCACTCAGCACGACATACTCTATCAGCGTGCTAAGTTTGGTTGAGATCGGCCAAACGGTCTAGGAGGAGTTCTCGGACAACCAAACGGCTAACCCGAGTATAAGAGCTTCGCTTCGCTCAGCTCAACTAGGAATGCAATGGATATACCCGATTGCAATGAAATGAGCTGAGCGAGCTTAAACTACGTAATCAGGAAGCGTTTTTCGGTGATTATTCCTCGATGGTACATCGGATTTTTTATTTCGACCTATGTTGTCACTCAGCACGACATACTCTATCAGCGTGCTAAGTTTGGTTGAGATCGGCCAAACGGTCTAGGAGGAAGCGTTTTTCGGTGATTATTCCTCGACGGTACATCGGATTTTTGTTTTCGACCTATGTTGTCACTCAGCACGACATACTCTATCAGCGTGCTAAGTTTGGTTGAGATCGGCCAAACGGTCTAGGAGGAAGCGTTTTTTGGTGATTATTCCTCGATGGTATATCGGATTTTTGATTCCGACCTATGTTGTCACTCGGCACGACATACTCTATCAGCGTGCTAAGTTTGGTTGAGATCGGCCAAACGGTCTAGGAGGAAGCGTTTTTCGGTGATTATTCCTCGATGGTACATCGGATTTTTTATTTAGACCTATGTTGTCACTCAGCACGACATACTCTATCAGCGTGCTAAGTTTGGTTGAGATCGGCCAAACGGTCTAGGAGGAGTTCTCGGACAACCAAACGGCTAACCCGAGTATAAGAGCTTCGCTTCGCTCAGCTCAACTAGGAATGCAATGGATATACCCGATTGCAATGAAATGAGCTGAGCGAGCTTAAACTACGTAATCAGGAAGCGTTTTTCGGTGATTATTCCTCGATGGTACATCGGATTTTTGATTTCGACCTATGTTGTCACTCAGCACGACATACTCTATCAGCGTGCTAAGTTTGGTTGAGATCGGCAAACGGTCTAGGAGGAAGCGTTTTTCGGTGATTATTCCTCGATGGTACATCGGATTTTTGTTTTCGACCTATGTTGTCACTGAGCACGACATACTCTATCAGCGTGCTAAGTTTGGTTGAGATCGGCCAAACGGTCTAGGAGGAAGCGTTTTTCGGTGATTATTCCTCGATGGTATATCGGATTTTTGATTCCGACCTATGTTGTCACTCGGCACGACATACTCTATCAGCGTGCTAAGTTTGGTTGAGATCGGCCAAACGGTCTAGGAGGAAGCGTTTTTCGGTGATTATTCCTCGATGGTACATCGAATTTTTGATTTCGACCTATGTTGTCACTCAGCACGACATACTCTATCAGCGTGCTAAGTTTTGTTGAGATCGGCCAAACGGTCTAGGAGGAAGCGTTTTTCGGTGATTATTCCTCGATGGTACATCGGATTTTTTATTTCGACCTATGTTGTCACTCAGCACGACATACTCTATCAGCGTGCTAAGTTTGGTTGAGATCGGCCAAACGGTCTAGGAGGAAGCGTTTTTCGGTGATTATTTATCAATGGTACATCGGATTTTTGATTCCGACCTATGTTGTCACTCAGCACGACATACTCTATCAGCGTGCTAAGTTTGGTTGAGATCGGCCAAACGGTCTAGGAGGAGTTCGCGGACAGCCAAACGGCTAATCCGAGTATAAGATCTTCGCTTCGCTCAGCTCAACTAGGCATGCAATGGATATACCCGATTGCAATGAAATGAGCTGAGCGAGCTTAAACTACGTAATGAGGAAGCGTTTTTCGGTGATTATTCCACGATGGTACATGGGATTTTTGATTTCGACCTATGTTGTCACTCAGCACGACATACTCTATCAGCGTGCTAAGTTTGGTTGAGATCGGCCAAACGGTCTAGGAGGAAGCGTTTTACGGTGATTATTCCTCGATGGTGCATCGGATTTTTGATTTCGACCTATGTTGTCACTCAGCACGACATACTCTATTAGCGTGCTAAGTTTGGTTGAGATCGGCCAAACGGTCTAGGAGGAAGAGTTTTTCGGTGATTATTCCTCGATGGTACATCGGATTTTTTATTTCGACCTATGTTGTCACTCAGCACGACATACTCTATCAGCGTGCTAAGTTTGGTTGAGATCGGCCAAACGGTCTAGGAGGAGTTCGCGGACAACCAAACAGCTAATCCGAGTACAAGAGTTTCGCTTCGCTCAGCTCAACTAGGAATGCAATGGATATACCCGATTGCAATGAAATGAGCTGAGCGAGCTTAAACTACGTAATTAGGAAGCGTTTCTCGGTGATTATTCCTCGATGGTACATCGGATTTTTGATTTCGACCTATGTTGTCACTCAGCATGACATACTCTATCAGCGTGCTAAGTTTGGTTGAGATCGACCAAACGGTCTAGGAGGAAGCGTTTTTCGGTGATTATTCCTCGATGGTATATCGGATTTTTGATTCCGACCTATGTTGTCACTCAGCACGACACACTCTATCAGCGTGCTAAGTTTGGTTGAGATCAGCCAAACGGTCTAGGAGGAGTTCGCGGACAGCCAAACGGCTAATCCGAGTATAAGAGCTTCGCTTCGCTCAGCTCAACTAGGAATGCAATGGATATACCCGATTGCAATGAAATGAGCTGAGCGAGCTTAAACTACGTAATCAGGAAGCGTTTTTCGGTGATTATTCCACGATGGTACATCTGATTTTTGATTCCGACCTATGTTGTCACTCAGCACGACACACTCTATCAGCGTGCTAAGTTTGGTTGAGATCAGCCAAACGGTCTAGGAGGAGTTCGCGGACAGCCAAACGGCTAATCCGAGTATAAGAGCTTCGCTTCGCTCAGCTCAACTAGGAATGCAATGGATATAACCGATTGCAATGAAATGAGCTGAGCGAGCTTAAACTACGTAATCAGGAAGCGTTTTTCGGTGATTATTCCACGATGGTACATCGGATTTTTGATTTCGACCTATGTTGTCACTCAGCACGACATACTCTATCAGCGTGCTAAGTTTGGTTGAGATCGGCCAAACGGTCTAGGAGGAGTTCTCGGACAACCAAACGGCTAACCCGAGTATAAGAGCTTCGCTTCGCTCAGCTCAACTAGGAATGCAATGGATATACCCGATTGCAATGAAATGAGCTGAGCGAGCTTAAACTACGTAATCAGGAAGCGTTTTTCGGTGATTATTCCTCGATGGTACATCGGATTTTTTATTTCGACCTATGTTGTCACTCAGCACGACATACTCTATCAGCGTGCTAAGTTTGGTTGAGATCGGCCAAACGGTCTAGGAGGAAGCGTTTTTCGGTGATTATTCCTCGATGGTACATCGGATTTTTGTTTTCGACCTATGTTGTCACTCAGCACGACATACTCTATCAGCGTGCTAAGTTTGGTTGAGATCGGCCAAACGGTCTAGGAGGAAGCGTTTTTCGGTGATTATTCCTCGATGGTATATCGGATTTTTGATTCCGACCTATGTTGTCACTCGGCACGACATACTCTATCAGCATGCTAAGTTTGGTTGAGATCGGCCAAACGGTCTAGGAGGAAGCGTTTTTCGGTGATTATTCCTCGATGGTACATCGGATTTTTTATTTCGACCTATGTTGTCACTCAGCACGACATACTCTATCAGCGTGCTAAGTTTGGTTGAGATCGGCCAAACGGTCTAGGAGGAGTTCTCGGACAACCAAACGGCTAACCCGAGTATAAGAGCTTCGCTTCGCTCAGCTCAACTAGGAATGCAATGGATATACCCGATTGCAATGAAATGAGCTGAGCGAGCTTAAACTACGTAATCAGGAAGCGTTTTTCGGTGATTATTCCTCGATGGTACATCGGATTTTTGATTTCGACCTATGTTGTCACTCAGCACGACATACTCTATCAGCGTGCTAAGTTTGGTTGAGATCGGCCAAACGGTCTAGGAGGAAGCGTTTTTCGGTGATTATTCCTCGATGGTACATCGGATTTTTGTTTTCGACCTATGTTGTCACTCAGCACGACATACTCTATCAGCGTGCTAAGTTTGGTTGAGATCGGCCAAACGGTCTAGGAGGAAGCGTTTTTCGGTGATTATTCCTCGATGGTATATCGCATTTTTGATTCCGACCTATGTTGTCACTCGGCACGACATACTCTATCAGCGTGCTAAGTTTGGTTGAGATCGGCCAAACGGTCTAGAAGGAAGCGTTTTTCGGTGATTATTCCTCGATGGTACATCGGATTTTTTATTTCTACCTATGTTGTCACTCAGCACGACATACTCTATCAGCGTGCTAAGTTTGGTTGAGATCGGCCAAACGGTCTAGGAGGAAGCGTTTTTCGGTGATTATTCCTCGATGGTACATCGGATTTTTGATTCCGACCTACGTTGTCACTCAGCACGACATACTCTATCAGCGTGCTAAGTTTGGTTGAGATTGGCCAAACGGTCTAGGAGGAGTTCGCGGACAGCCAAACGGCTAATCCGAGTATAAGATCTTCGCTTCGCTCAGCTCAACTAGGCATGCAATGGATATACCCGATTGCAATGAAATGAGCTGAGCGAGCTTAAACTACGTAATGAGGAAGCGTTTTTCGGTGATTATTCCACGATGGTACATGGGATTTTTGATTTCGACCTATGTTGTCACTCAGCACGACATACTCTATCAGCGTGCTAAGTTTGGTTGAGATCGGCCAAACGGTCTAGGAGGAAGCGTTTTACGGTGATTATTCCTCGATGGTGCATCGGATTTTTGATTTCGACCTATGTTGTCACTCAGCACGACATACTCTATTAGCGTGCTAAGTTTGGTTGAGATCGGCCAAACGGTCTAGGAGGAAGAGTTTTTCGGTGATTATTCCTCGATGGTACATCGGATTTTTTATTTCGACCTATGTTGTCACTCAGCACGACATACTCTATCAGCGTGCTAAGTTTGGTTGAGATCGGCCAAACGGTCTAGGAGGAGTTCGCGGACAACCAAACGGCTAATCCGAGTATAAGAGTTTCGCTTCGCTCAGCTCAACTAGGAATGCAATGGATATACCCGATTGCAATGAAATGAGCTGAGCGAGCTTAAACTACGTAATCAGGAAGCGTTTTTCGGTGATTATTCCACGATGGTACATCGGATTTTTGATTTCGACCTATGTTGTCACTCAGTACGACATACTCTATCAGCGTGCTAAGTTTGGTTGAGATCGGCCAAACGGTCTAGGAGGAGTTCTCGGACAACCAAACGGCTAACCCGAGTATAAGAGCTTCGCTTCGCTCAGCTCAACTAGGAATGCAATGGATATACCCGATTGCAATGAAATGAGCTGAGCGAGCTTAAACTACGTAATCAGGAAGCGTTTTTCGGTGATTATTCCTCGATGGTTCATCGCATTTTTTATTTCGACCTATGTTGTCACTCAGCACGACATACTCTATCAGCGTGCTAAGTTTGGTTGAGATCGGCCAAACGGTCTAGGAGGAGTTCGCGGACAGCCAAACGGCTAATCCGAGTATAAGATCTTCGCTTCGCTCAGCTCAACTAGGCATGCAATGGATATACCCGATTGCAATGAAATGAGCTGAGCGAGCTTAAACTACGTAATGAGGAAGCGTTTTTCGGTGATTATTCCACGATGGTACATGGGATTTTTGATTTCGACCTATGTTGTCACTCAGCACGACATACTCTATCAGCGTGCTAAGTTTTGTTGAGATCGGCCAAACGGTCTAGGAGGAAGCGTTTTACGGTGATTATTCCTCGATGGTACATCGGATTTTTGATTTCGACCTATCTTGTCACTCAACACGACATACTCTATTAGCGTGCTAAGTTTGGTTGAGATCGGCCAAACGGTCTAGGAGGAAGAGTTTTTCGGTGATTATTCCTCGATGGTACATCGGATTTTTTATTTCGACCTATGTTGTCACTCAGCACGACATACTCTATCAGCGTGCTAAGTTTGGTTGAGATCGGCCAAACGGTCTAGGAGGAGTTCGCGGACAGCCAAACGGCTAATCCGAGTATAAGATCTTCGCTTCGCTCAGCTCAACTAGGCATGCAATGGATATACCCGATTGCAATGAAATGAGCTGAGCGAGCTTAAACTACGTAATGAGGAAGCGTTTTTCGGTGATTATTCCACGATGGTACATGGGATTTTTGATTTCGACCTATGTTGTCACTCAGCACGACATACTCTATCAGCGTGCTAAGTTTTGTTGAGATCGGCCAAACGGTCTAGGAGGAAGCGTTTTACGGTGATTATTCCTCGATGGTGCATCGGATTTTTGATTTCGACCTATGTTGTCACTCAGCACGACATACTCTATTAGCGTGCTAAGTTTGGTTGAGATCGGCCAAACGGTCTAGGAGGAAGAGTTTTTCGGTGATTATTCCTCGATGGTACATCGGATTTTTTATTTCGACCTATGTTGTCACTCAGCACGACATACTCTATCAGCGTGCTAAGTTTGGTTGAGGTCGGCCAAACGGTCTAGGAGGAGTTCTCGGACAACCAAACGGCTAACCCGAGTATAAGAGCTTCGCTTCGCTCAGCTCAACTAGGAATGCAATGGATATACCCGATTGCAATGAAATGAGCTGAGCGAGCTTAAACTACGTAATCAGGAAGCGTTTTTCGGTGATTATTCCTCGATGGTACATCGGATTTTTGATTTCGACCTATGTTGTCACTCAGCACGACATACTCTATCAGCGTGCTAAGTTTGGTTGAGATCGGCCAAACGGTCTAGGAGGAAGCGTTTTTCGGTGATTATTCCTCGATGGTACATCGGATTTTTGTTTTCGACCTATGTTGTCACTCAGCACGACATACTCTATCAGCGTGCTAAGTTTGGTTGAGATCGGCCAAACGGTCTAGGAGGAAGCGTTTTTCGGTGATTATTCCTCGATGGTACATCGGATTTTTGTTTTCGACCTATGTTGTCACTCAGCACGACATACTCTATCAGCGTGCTAAGTTTGGTTGAGATCGGCCAAACGGTCTAGGAGGAAGCGTTTTTCGGTGATTATTCCTCGATGGTATATCGGATTTTTGATTCCGACCTATGTTGTCACTCGGCACGACATACTCTATCAGCGTGCTAAGTTTGGTTGAGATCGGCCAAACGGTCTAGGAGGGAGCGTTTTTTGGTGATTATTCCTCGATGGTACATCGGATTTTTTATTTCGACCTATGTTGTCACTCAGCACGACATACTCTATCAGCGTGCTAAGTTTGGTTGAGATCGGCCAAACGGTCTAGGAGGAAGCGTTTTTCGGTGATTATTCCTCGATGGTACATCGGATTTTTGATTCCGACCTATGTTGTCACTCAGCACGACATACTCTATCAGCGTGCTAAGTTTGGTTGAGATCGGCCAAACGGTCTAGGAGGAGTTCGCGGACAGCCAAACGGCTAATCCGAGTATAAGATCTTCGCTTCGCTCAGCTCAACTAGGCATGCAATGGATATACCCGATTGCAATGAAATGAGCTGAGCGAGCTTAAACTACGTAATGAGGAAGCTTTTTTCGGTGATTATTCCACGATGGTACATGGGATTTTTGATTTCGACCTATGTTGTCACTCAGCACGACATACTCTATCAGCGTGCTAAGTTTGGTTGAGATCGGCCAAACGGTCTAGGAGGAAGCGTTTTACGGTGATTATTCCTCGATGGTGCATCGGATTTTTGATTTCGACCTATGTTGTCACTCAGCACGACATACTCTATTAGCGTGCTAAGTTTGGTTGAGATCGGCCAAACGGTCTAGGAGGAAGAGTTTTTCGGTGATTATTCCTCGATGGTACATCGGATTTTTTATTTCGACCTATGTTGTCACTCAGCACGACATACTCTATCAGCGTGCTAAGTTTGGTTGAGATCGGCCAAACGGTCTAGGAGGAGTTCGCGGACAACCAAACGGCTAATCCGAGTATAAGAGTTTCGCTTCGCTCAGCTCAACTAGGAATGCAATGGATATACCCGATTGCAATGAAATGAGCTGAGCGAGCTTAAACTACGTAATCAGGAAGCGTTTTTCGGTGATTATTCCACGATGGTACATCGGATTTTTGATTTCGACCTATGTTGTCACTCAGCGCGACATACTCTATCAGCGTGCTAAGTTTGGTTGAGATAGGCCAAACGGTCTAGGAGGAGTTCTCGGACAACCAAACGGCTAACCCGAGTATAAGAGCTTCGCTTCGCTCAGCTCAACTAGGAATGCAATGGATATACCCGATTGCAATGAAATGAGCTGAGCGAGCTTAAACTACGTAATCAGGAAGCGTTTTTCGGTGATTATTCCTCGATGGTACATCGGATTTTTTATTTCGACCTATGTTGTCACTCAGCACGACATACTCTATCAGCGTGCTAAGTTTGGTTGAGATCGGCCAAACGGTCTAGGAGGAGTTCGCGGACAGCCAAACGGCTAATCCGAGTATAAGATCTTCGCTTCGCTCAGCTCAACTAGTCATGCAATGGATATACCCGATTGCAATGAAGTGAGCTGAGCGAGCTTAAACTACGTAATGAGGAAGCGTTTTTCGGTGATTATTCCACGATGGTACATGGGATTTTTGATTTCGACCTATGTTGTCACTCAGCACGACATACTCTATCAGCGTGCTAAGTTTTGTTGAGATCGGCCAAACGGTCTAGGAGGAAGCGTTTTACGGTGATTATTCCTCGATGGTGCATCGGATTTTTGATTTCGACCTATGTTGTCACTCAACACGACATACTCTATTAGCGTGCTAAGTTTGGTTGAGATCGGCCAAACGGTCTAGGAGGAAGAGTTTTTCGGTGATTATTCCTCGATGGTACATCGGATTTTTTATTTCGACCTATGATGTCACTCAGCACGACATACTCTATCAGCGTGCTAAGTTTGGTTGAGATCGGCCAAACGGTCTAGGAGGAGTTCTCGGACAACCAAACGGCTAACCCGAGTATAAGAGCTTCGCTTCGCTCAGCTCAACTAGGAATGCAATGGATATACCCGATTGCAATGAAATGAGCTGAGCGAGCTTAAACTACGTAATCAGGAAGCGTTTTTCGGTGATTATTCCTCGATGGTACATCGGATTTTTTATTTCGACCTATGTTGTCACTCAGCACGACATACTCTATCAGCGTGCTAAGTTTGGTTGAGATCGGCCAAACGGTCTAGGAGGAAGCGTTTTTCGGTGATTATTCCTCGACGGTACATCGGATTTTTGTTTTCGACCTATGTTGTCACTCAGCACGACATACTCTATCAGCGTGCTAAGTTTGGTTGAGATCGACCAAACGGTCTAGGAGGAAGCGTTTTTCGGTGATTATTCCTCGATGGTATATCGGATTTTTGATTCCGACCTATGTTGTCACTCGGCACGACATACTCTATCAGCGTGCTAAGTTTGGTTGAGATCGGCCAAACGGTCTAGGAGGAAGCGTTTTTCGGTGATTATTCCTCGATGGTACATCGGATTTTTTTATTTCGACCTATGTTGTCACTCAGCACGACATACTCTATCAGCGTGCTAAGTTTGGTTGAGATCGGCCAAACGGTCTAGGAGGAGTTCTCGGACAACCAAACGGCTAACCCGAGTATAAGAGCTTCGCTTCGCTCAGCTCAACTAGGAATGCAATGGATATACCCGATTGCAATGAAATGAGCTGAGCGAGCTTAAACTACGTAATCAGGAAGCGTTTTTCGGTGATTATTCCTCGATGGTACATCGGATTTTTGATTTCGACCTATGTTGTCACTCAGCACGACATACTCTATCAGCGTGCTAAGTTTGGTTGAGATCGGCCAAACGGTCTAGGAGGAAGCGTTTTTCGGTGATTATTCCTCGATGGTACATCGGATTTTTGTTTTCGACCTATGTTGTCACTCAGCACGACATACTCTATCAGCGTGCTAAGTTTGGTTGAGATCGGCCAAACGGTCTAGGAGGAAGCGTTTTTCGGTGATTATTCCTCGATGGTACATCGGATTTTTGTTTTCGACCTATGTTGTCACTCAGCACGACATACTCTATCAGCGTGCTAAGTTTGGTTGAGATCGGCCAAACGGTCTAGGAGGAAGCGTTTTTCGGTGATTATTCCTCGATGGTATATCGGATTTTTGATTCCGACCTATGTTGTCACTCGGCACGACATACTCTATCAGCGTGCTAAGTTTGGTTGAGATCGGCCAAACGGTCTAGGAGGAAGCGTTTTTCGGTGATTATTCCTCGATGGTACATCGGATTTTTTTATTTCGACCTATGTTGTCACTCAGCACGACATACTCTATCAGCGTGCTAAGTTTGGTTGAGATCGGCCAAACGGTCTAGGAGGAAGCGTTTTTCGGTGATTATTCCTCGATGGTACATCGGATTTTTGATTCCGACCTATGTTGTCACTCAGCACGACATACTCTATCAGCGTGCTAAGTTTGGTTGAGATCGGCCAAACGGTCTAGGAGGAGTTCGCGGACAGCCAAACGGCTAATCCGAGTATAAGATCTTCGCTTCGCTCAGCTCAACTAGGCATGCAATGGATATACCCGATTGCAATGAAATGAGCTGAGCGAGCTTAAACTACGTAATGAGGAAGCGTTTTTCGGTGATTATTCCACGATGGTACATGGGATTTTTTATTTCGACCTATGTTGTCACTCAGCACGACATACTCTATCAGCGTGCTAAGTTTGGTTGAGATCGACCAAACGGTCTAGGAGGAAGCGTTTTTCGGTGATTATTCCTCGATGGTATATCGGATTTTTGATTCCGACCTATGTTGTCACTCAGCACGACACACTCTATCAGCGTGCTAAGTTTGGTTGAGATCAGCCAAACGGTCTAGGAGGAGTTCGCGGACAGCCAAACGGCTAATCCGAGTATAAGAGCTTCGCTTCGCTCAGCTCAACTAGGAATGCAATGGATATACCCGATTGCAATGAAATGAGCTGAGCGAGCTTAAACTACGTAATCAGGAAGCGTTTTTCGGTGATTATTCCACGATGGTACATCGGATTTTTGATTCCGACCTATGTTGTCACTCAGCACGACACACTCTATCAGCGTGCTAAGTTTGGTTGAGATCAGCCAAACGGTCTAGGAGGAGTTCGCGGACAGCCAAACGGCTAATCCGAGTATAAGAGCTTCGCTTCGCTCAGCTCAACTAGGAATGCAATGGATATACCCGATTGCAATGAAATGAGCTGAGCGAGCTTAAACTACGTAATCAGGAAGCGTTTTTCGGTGATTATTCCACGATGGTACATCGGATTTTTGATTTCGACCTATGTTGTCACTCAGCACGACATACTCTATCAGCGTGCTAAGTTTGGTTGAGATCGGCCAAACGGTCTAGGAGGAGTTCTCGGACAACCAAACGGCTAACCCGAGTATAAGAGCTTCGCTTCGCTCAGCTCAACTAGGAATGCAATGGATATACCCGATTGCAATGAAATGAGCTGAGCGAGCTTAAACTACGTAATCAGGAAGCGTTTTTCGGTGATTATTCCTCGATGGTACATCGGATTTTTTATTTCGACCTACGTTGTCACTCAGCACGACATACTCTATCAGCGTGCTAAGTTTGGTTGAGATCGGCCAAACGGTCTAGGAGGAAGCGTTTTTCGGTGATTATTCCTCGATGGTACATCGGATTTTTGTTTTCGACCTATGTTGTCACTCAGCACGACATACTCTATCAGCGTGCTAAGTTTGGTTGAGATCGGCCAAACGGTCTAGGAGGAAGCGTTTTTCGGTGATTATTCCTCGATGGTATATCGGATTTTTGATTCCGACCTATGTTGTCACTCGGCACGACATACTCTATCAGCGTGCTAAGTTTGGTTGAGATCGGCCAAACGGTCTAGGAGGAAGCGTTTTTCGGTGATTATTCCTCGATGGTACATCGGATTTTTTATTTCGACCTATGTTGTCACTCAGCACGACATACTCTATCAGCGTGCTAAGTTTGGTTGAGATCGGCCAAACGGTCTAGGAGGAGTTCTCGGACAACCAAACGGCTAACCCGAGTATAAGAGCTTCGCTTCGCTCAGCTCAACTAGGAATGCAATGGATATACCCGATTGCAATGAAATGAGCTGAGCGAGCTTAAACTACGTAATCAGGAAGCGTTTTTCGGTGATTATTCCTCGATGGTACATCGGATTTTTGATTTCGACCTATGTTGTCACTCAGCACGACATACTCTATCAGCGTGCTAAGTTTGGGTGAGATCGGCCAAACGGTCTAGGAGGAAGCGTTTTTCGGTGATTATTCCTCGATGGTACATCGGATTTTTGTTTTCGACCTATGTTGTCACTGAGCACGACATACTCTATCAGCGTGCTAAGTTTGGTTGAGATCGGCCAAACGGTCTAGGAGGAAGCGTTTTTCGGTGATTATTCCTCGATGGTATATCGCATTTTTGATTCCGACCTATGTTGTCACTCGGCACGACATACTCTATCAGCGTGCTAAGTTTGGTTGAGATCGGCCAAACGGTCTAGAAGGAAGCGTTTTTCGGTGATTATTCCTCGATGGTACATCGGATTTTTTATTTCTACCTATGTTGTCACTCAGCACGACATACTCTATCAGCGTGCTAAGTTTGGTTGAGATCGGCCAAACGGTCTAGGAGGAAGCGTTTTTCGGTGATTATTCCTCGATGGTACATCGGATTTTTGATTCCGACCTATGTTGTCACTCAGCACGACATACTCTATCAGCGTGCTAAGTTTGGTTGAGATCGGCCAAACGGTCTAGGAGGAGTTCGCGGACAGCCAAACGGCTAATCCGAGTATAAGATCTTCGCTTCGCTCAGCTCAACTAGGCATGCAATGGATATACCCGATTGCAATGAAATGAGCTGAGCGAGCTTAAACTACGTAATGAGGAAGCGTTTTTCGGTGATTATTCCACGATGGTACATCGGATTTTTGATTTCGACCTATGTTGTCACTCAGCACGACATACTCTATCAGCGTGCTAAGTTTGGTTGAGATCGGCCAAACGGTCTAGGAGGAAGCGTTTTTCGGTGATTATTCCTCGATGGTACATCGGATTTTTTTTTTCGACCTATGTTGTCACTCAGCACGACATACTCTATCAGCGTGCTAAGTTTCGTTGAGATCGGCCAAACGGTCTAGGAGGAAGCGTTTTTCGGTGATTATTCCTCGATGGTACATCGGATTTTTGATTCCGACCTACGTTGTCACTCAGCACGACATACTCTATCAGCGTGCTAAGTTTGGTTGAGATCGGCCAAACGGTCTAGGAGGAGTTCGCGGACAGCCAAACGGCTAATCCGAGTATAAGATCTTCGCTTCGCTCAGCTCAACTAGGCATGCAATGGATATACCCGATTGCAATGAAATGAGCTGAGCGAGCTTAAACTACGTAATGAGGAAGCGTTTTTCGGTGATTATTCCACGATGGTACATGGGATTTTTGATTTCGACCTATGTTGTCACTCAGCACGACATACTCTATCAGCGTGCTAAGTTTGGTTGAGATCGGCCAAACGGTCTAGGAGGAAGCGTTTTACGGTGATTATTCCTCGATGGTGCATCGGATTTTTGATTTCGACCTATGTTGTCACTCAGCACGACATACTCTATTAGCGTGCTAAGTTTGGTTGAGATCGGCCAAACGGTCTAGGAGGAAGAGTTTTTCGGTGATTATTCCTCGATGGTACATCGGATTTTTTATTTCGACCTATGTTGTCACTCAGCACGACATACTCTATCAGCGTGCTAAGTTTGGTTGAGATCGGCCAAACGGTCTAGGAGGAGTTCGCGGACAACCAAACGGCTAATCCGAGTATAAGAGTTTCGCTTCGCTCAGCTCAACTAGGAATGCAATGGATATACCCGATTGCAATGAAATGAGCTGAGCGAGCTTAAACTACGTAATCAGGAAGCGTTTTTCGGTGATTATTCCTCGATGGTACATCGGATTTTTGATTTCGACCTATGTTGTCACTCAGCATGACGTACTCTATCAGCGTGCTAAGTTTGGTTGAGATCGACCAAACGGTCTAGGAGGAAGCGTTTTTCGGTGATTATTCCTCGATGGTATATCGGATTTTTGATTCCGACCTATGTTGTCACTCAGCACGACACACTCTATCAGCGTGCTAAGTTTGGTTGAGATCAGCCAAACGGTCTAGGAGGAGTTCGCGGACAGCCAAACGGCTAATCCGAGTATAAGAGCTTCGCTTCGCTCAGCTCAACTAGGAATGCAATGGATATACCCGATTGCAATGAAATGAGCTGAGCGAGCTTAAACTACGTAATCAGGAAGCGTTTTTCGGTGATTATTCCACGATGGTACATCGGATTTTTGATTTCGACCTATGTTGTCACTCAGCACGACATACTCTATCAGCGTGCTAAGTTTGGTTGAGATCGGCCAAACGGTCTAGGAGGAGTTCTCGGACAACCAAACGGCTAACCCGAGTATAAGAGCTTCGCTTCGCTCAGCTCAACTAGGAATGCAATGGATATACCCGATTGCAATGAAATGAGCTGAGCGAGCTTAAACTACGTAATCAGGAAGCGTTTTTCGGTGATTATTCCTCGATGGTACATCGGATTTTTTATTTCGACCTATGTTGTCACTCAGCACGACATACTCTATCAGCGTGCTAAGTTTGGTTGAGATCGGCCAAACGGTCTAGGAGGAAGCGTTTTTCGGTGATTATTCCTCGATGGTACATCGGATTTTTGTTTTCGACCTATGTTGTCACTCAGCACGACATACTCTATCAGCGTGCTAAGTTTGGTTGAGATCGGCCAAACGGTCTAGGAGGAAGCGTTTTTCGGTGATTATTCCTCGATGGTATATCGGATTTTTGAATCCGACCTATGTTGTCACTCGGCACGACATACTCTATCAGCGTGCTAAGTTTGGTTGAGATCGGCCAAACGGTCTAGGAGGAAGCGTTTTTCGTCGATTATTCCTCGATGGTACATCGAATTTTTGATTTCGACCTATGTTGTCACTCAGCACGACATACTCTATCAGCGTGCTAAGTTTGGTTGAGATCGGCCAAACGGTCTAGGAGGAAGCGTTTTTCGGTGATTATTCCTCGATGGTACATCGGATTTTTTATTTCGACCTATGTTGTCACTCAGCACGACATACTCTATCAGCGTGCTAAGTTTGGTTGAGATCGGCCAAACGGTCTAGGAGGAAGCGTTTTTCGGTGATTATTCCTCGATGGTACATCGGATTTTTGATTCCGACCTATGTTGTCACTCAGCACGACATACTCTATCAGCGTGCTAAGTTTGGTTGAGATCGGCCAAACGGTCTAGGAGGAGTTCGCGGACAGCCAAACGGCTAATCCGAGTATAAAATCTTCGCTTCGCTCAGCTCAACTAGGCATGCAATGGATATACCCGATTGCAATGAAATGAGCTGAGCGAGCTTAAACTACGTAATGAGGAAGCGTTTTTCGGTGATTATTCCACGATGGTACATGGGATTTTTGATTTCGACCTATGTTGTCACTCAGCACGACATACTCTATCAGCGTGCTAAGTTTGGTTGAGATCGGCCAAACGGTCTAGGAGGAAGCGTTTTACGGTGATTATTCCTCGATGGTGCATCGGATTTTTGATTTCGACCTATGTTGTCACTCAGCACGACATACTCTATTAGCGTGCTAAGTGTGGTTGAGATCGGCCAAAAGGTCTAGGAGGAAGAGTTTTTCGGTGATTATTCCTCGATGGTACATCGGATTTTTTATTTCGACCTATGTTGTCACTCAGCACGACATACTCTATCAGCGTGCTAAGTTTGGTTGAGATCGGCCAAACGGTCTAGGAGGAGTTCGCGGACAACCAAACGGCTAATCCGAGTATAAGAGTTTCGCTTCGCTCAGCTCAACTAGGAATGCAATGGATATACCCGATTGCAATGAAATGAGCTGAGCGAGCTTAAACTACGTAATCAGGAAGCGTTTTTCGGTGATTATTCCTCGATGGTACATTGGATTTTTGATTTCGACCTATGTTGTCACTCAGCATGACATACTCTATCAGCGTGCTAAGTTTGGTTGAGATCGACCAAACGGTCTAGGAGGAAGCGTTTTTCGGTGATTATTCCTCGATGGTATATCGGATTTTTGATTCCGACCTATGTTGTCACTCAGCACGACACACTCTATCAGCGTGCTAAGTTTGGTTGAGATCAGCCAAACGGTCTAGGAGGAGTTCGCGGACAGCCAAACGGCTAATCCGAGTATAAGAGCTTCGCTTCGCTCAGCTCAACTAGGAATGCAATGGATATACCCGATTGCAATGAAATGAGCTGAGCGAGCTTAAACTACGTAATCAGGAAGCGTTTTTCGGTGATTATTTCACGATGGTACATCGGATTTTTGATTCCGACCTATGTTGTCACTCAGCACGACACACTCTATCAGCGTGCTAAGTTTGGTTGAGATCAGCCAAACGGTCTAGGAGGAGTTCGCGGACAGCCAAACGGCTAATCCGAGTATAAGAGCTTCGCTTCGCTCAGCTCAACTAGGAATGCAATGGATATACCCGATTGCAATGAAATGAGCTAAGCGAGCTTAAACTACGTAATCAGGAAGCGTTTTTCGGTGATTATTCCACGATGGTACATCGGATTTTTGATTTCGACCTATGTTGTCACTCAGCACGACATTCTCTATCAGCGTGCTAAGTTTGGTTGAGATCGGCCAAACGGTCTAGGAGGAGTTCTCGGACAACCAAACGGCTAACCCGAGTATAAGAGCTTCGCTTCGCTCAGCTCAACTAGGAATGCAATGGATATACCCGATTGCAATGAAATGAGCTGAGCGAGCTTAAACTACGTAATCAGGAAGCGTTTTTCGGTGATTATTCCTCGATGGTACATCGGATTTTTTATTTCGACCTATGTTGTCACTCAGCACGACATACTCTATCAGCGTGCTAAGTTTGGTTGAGATCGGCCAAACGGTCGAGGAGGAAGCGTTTTTCGGTGATTATTCCTCGATGGTACATCGGATTTTTGTTTTCGACCTATGTTGTCACTCAGCACGACATACTCTATCAGCGTGCTAAGTTTGGTTGAGATCGGCCAAACGGTCTAGGAGGAAGCGTTTTTCGGTGATTATTCCTCGATGGTATATCGGATTTTTGATTCCGACCTATGTTGTCACTCGGCACGACATACTCTATCAGCGTGCTAAGTTTGGTTGAGATCGGCCAAACGGTCTAGGAGGAAGCGTTTTTCGGTGATTATTCCTCGATGGTACATCGGATTTTTTATTTCGACCTATGTTGTCACTCAGCACGACATACTCTATCAGCGTGCTAAGTTTGGTTGAGATCGGCCAAACGGTCTAGGAGGAGTTCTCGGACAACCAAACGGCTAACCCGAGTATAAGAGCTTCGCTTCGCTCAGCTCAACTAGGAATGCAATGGATATACCCGATTGCAATGAAATGAGCTGAGCGAGCTTAAACTACGTAATCAGGAAGCGTTTTTCGGTGATTATTCCTCGATGGTACATCGGATTTTTGATTTCGACCTATGTTGTCACTCAGCACGACATACTCTATCAGCGTGCTAAGTTTGGTTGAGATCGGCCAAACGGTCTAGGAGGAAGCGTTTTTCGGTGATTATTCCTCGATGGTATATCGCATTTTTGATTCCGACCTATGTTGTCACTCGGCACGACATACTCTATCAGCGTGCTAAGTTTGGTTGAGATCGGCCAAACGGTCTAGAAGGAAGCGTTTTTCGGTGATTATTCCTCGATGGTACATCGGATTTTTTATTTCTACCTATGTTGTCACTCAGCACGACATACTCTATCAGCGTGCTAAGTTTGATTGAGATCGGCCAAACGGTCTAGGAGGAAGCGTTTTACGGTGATTATTCCTCGATGGTGCATCGGATTTTTGATTTCGACCTATGTTGTCACTCAGCACGACATACTCTATTAGCGTGCTAAGTTTGGTTGAGATCGGCCAAACGGTCTAGGAGGAAGAGTTTTTCGGTGATTATTCCTCGATGGTACATCGGATTTTTTATTTCGACCTATGTTGTCACTCAGCACGACATACTCTATCAGCGTGCTAAGTTTGGTTGAGATCGGCCAAACGGTCTAGGAGGAGTTCTCGGACAACCAAACGGCTAACCCGAGTATAAGAGTTTCGCTTCGCTCAGCTCAACTAGGAATGCAATGGATATACCCGATTGCAATGAAATGAGCTGAGCGAGCTTAAACTACGTAATCAGGAAGCGTTTTTCGGTGATTATTCCTCGATGGTACATCGGATTTTTGATTTCGACCTATGTTGTCACTCAGCATGACATACTCTATCAGCGTGCTAAGTTTGGTTGAGATCGACCAAACGGTCTAGGAGGAAGCGTTTTTCGGTGATTATTCCTCGATGGTATATCGGATTTTTGACTCCGACCTATGTTGTCACTCAGCACGACACACTCTATCAGCGTGCTAAGTTTGGTTGAGATCAGCCAAACGGTCTAGGAGGAGTTCGCGGACAGCCAAACGGCTAATCCGAGTATAAGAGCTTCGCTTCGCTCAGCTCAACTAGGAATGCAATGGATATACCCGATTGCAATGAAATGAGCTGAGCGAGCTTAAACTACGTAATCAGGAAGCGTTTTTCGGTGATTATTCCACGATGGTACATCGGATTTTTGATTTCGACCTATGTTGTCACTCAGCACGACATACTCTATCAGCGTGCTAAGTTTGGTTGAGATCGGCCAAACGGTCTAGGAGGAGTTCTCGGACAACCAAACGGCTAACCCGAGTATAAGAGCTTCGCTTCGCTCAGCTCAACTAGGAATGCAATGGATATACCCGATTGCAATGAAATGAGCTGAGCGAGCTTAAACTACGTAATCAGGAAGCGTTTTTCGGTGATTATTCCTCGATGGTACATCGGATTTTTTATTTCGACCTATGTTGTCACTCAGCTCGACATACTCTATCAGCGTGCTAAGTTTGGTTGAGATCGGCCAAACGGTCTAGGAAGAAGCGTTTTTCGGTGATTATTCCTCGATGGTACATCGGATTTTTGTTTTCGACCTATGTTGTCACTCAGCACGACATACTCTATCAGCGTGCTAAGTTTGGTTGAGATCGGCCAAACGGTCTAGGAGGAAGCGTTTTTCGGTGATTATTCCTCGATGGTATATCGGATTTTTGATTCCGACCTATGTTGTCACTCGGCACGACATACTCTATCAGCGTGCTAAGTTTGGTTGAGATCGGCCAAACGGTCTAGGAGGAAGCGTTTTTCGGTGATTATTCCTCGATGGTACATCGGATTTTTTATTTCGACCTATGTTGTCACTCAGCACGACATACTCTATCAGCGTGCTAAGTTTGGTTGAGATCGGCCAAACGGTCTAGGAGGAGTTCTCGGACAATCAAACGGCTAACCCGAGTATAAGAGCTTCGCTTCGCTCAGCTCAACTAGGAATGCAATGGATATACCCGATTGCAATGAAATGAGCTGAGCGAGCTTAAACTACGTAATCAGGAAGCGTTTTTCGGTGATTATTCCTCGATGGTACATCGGATTTTTGATTTCGACCTATGTTGTCACTCAGCACGACATACTCTATCAGCGTGCTAAGTTTGGTTGAGATCGGCCAAACGGTCTAGGAGGAAGCGTTTTTCGGTGATTATTCCTCGATGGTACATCGGATTTTTGTTTTCGACCTATGTTGTCACTCAGCACGACATACTCTATCAGCGTGCTAAGTTTGGTTGAGATCGGCCAAACGGTCTAGGAGGAAGCGTTTTTCGGTGATTATTCCTCGATGGTATATCGCATTTTTGATTCCGACCTATGTTGTCACTCGGCACGACATACTCTATCAGCGTGCTAAGTTTGGTTGAGATCGGCCAAACGGTCTAGGAGGAAGCGTTTTTCGGTGATTATTCCTCGATGGTACATCGGATTTTTTATTTCGACCTATGTTGTCACTCAGCACGACATACTCTATCAGCGTGCTAAGTTTGGTTAAGATCGGCCAAACGGTCTAGGAGGAAGCGTTTTTCGGTGATTATTCGTCGAGGGTACATCGGATTTTTGATTCCGACCTATGTTGTCACTCAGCACGACATACTCTATCAGCGTGCTAAGTTTGGTTGAGATCGGCCAAACGGTCTAGGAGGAGTTCGCGGACAGCCAAACGGCTAATCCGAGTATAAGATCTTCGCTTCGCTCAGCTCAACTAGGCATGCAATGGATATACCCGATTGCAATGAAATGAGCTGAGCGAGCTTAAACTACGTAATGAGGAAGCGTTTTTCGGTGATTATTCCACGATGGTACATGGGATTTTTTATTTCGACCTATGTTGTCACTCAGCACGACATACTCTATCAGCGTGCTAAGTTTGGTTGAGATCGGCCAAACGGTCTAGGAGGAAGCGTTTTACGGTGATTATTCCTCGATGGTGCATCGGATTTTTGATTTCGACCTATGTTGTCACTCAGCACGACATACTCTATTAACGTGCTAAGTTTGGTTGAGATCGGCCAAACGGTCTAGGAGGAAGAGTTTTTCGGTGATTATTCCTCGATGGTACATCGGATTTTTTATTTCGACCTATGTTGTCACTCAGCACGACATACTCTATCAGCGTGCTAAGTTTGGTTGAGATCGGCCAAACGGTCTAGGAGGAGTTCGCGGACAACCAAACGGCTAATCCGAGTATAAGAGTTTCGCTTCGCTCAGCTCAACTAGGAATGCAATGGATATACCCGATTGCAATGAAATGAGCTGAGCGAGCTTAAACTACGTAATCAGGAAGCGTTTTTCGGTGATTATTCCTCGATGGTACATCGGATTTTTGATTTCGACCTATGTTGTCACTCAGCATGACATACTCTATCAGCGTGCTAAGTTTGGTTGAGATCGACCAAACGGTCTAGGAGGAAGCGTTTTTCGGTGATTATTCCTCGATGGTATATCGGATTTTTGATTCCGACCTATGTTGTCACTCAGCACGACACACTCTATCAGCGTGCTAAGTTTGGTTGAGATCAGCCAAACGGTCTTGGTGGAGTTCGGGGACAGCCAAACGGCTAATCCGAGTATAAGAGCTTCGCTTCGCTCAGCTCAACTAGGAATGCAATGGATATACCCGATTGCAATGAAATGAGCTGAGCGAGCTTAAACTACGTAATCAGGAAGCGTTTTTCGGTGATTATTCCACGATGGTACATCGGATTTTTGATTTCGACCTATGTTGTCACTCAGCACGACATACTCTATCAGCGTGCTAAGTTTGGTTGAGATCGGCCAAACGGTCTAGGAGGAGTTCTCGGACAACCAAACGGCTAACCCGAGTATAAGAGCTTCGCTTCGCTCAGCTCAACTAGGAATGCAATTGATATACCCGATTGCAATGAAATGAGCTGAGCGAGCTTAAACTACGTAATCAGGAAGCGTTTTTCGGTGATTATTCCTCGATGGTACATCGGATTTTTTATTTCGACCTATGTTGTCACTCAGCACGACATTCTCTATCAGCGTGCTAAGTTTGGTTGAGATCGGCCAAACGGTCCAGGAGGAAGCGTTTTTCGGTGATTATTCCTCGATGGTATATCGGATTTTTGATTCCGACCTATGTTGTCACTCGGCACGACACACTCTATCAGCGTGCTAAGTTTGGTTGAGATCGGCCAAACGGTCTAGGAGGAGTTCGCGGACAGCCAAACGGCTAATCCGAGTATAAGAGCTTCGCTTCGCTCAGCTCAACTAGGAATGCAATGGATATACCCGATTGCAATGAAATGAGCTGAGCGAGCTTAAACTACGTAATCAGGAAGCGTTTTTCGGTGATTATTCCACGATGGTACATGGGATTTTTGATTTCGACCTATGTTGTCACTCAGCACGACATACTCTATCAGCGTGCTAAGTTTGGTTGAGATCGGCCAAACGGTCTGGGAGGAAGCGTTTTTCGGTGATTATTCCTCGATGGTACATCGGATTTTTTATTTCGACCTATGTTGTCACTCAGCACGACATACTCTATCAGCGTGCTAAGTTTGGTTGAGATCGGCCAAACGGTCTAGGAGGAGTTCGCGGACAACCAAACGGCTAACCCGAGTATAAGAGCTTCGCTTCGCTCAGCTCAACTAGGCATGCAATGGATATACCCGATTGCAATGAGATGAGCTGAGCGAGCTTAAACTACGTAATCAGGAAGCGTTTTTCGGTGATTATTCCTCGATGGTACATCGGATTTTTGATTTCGAGCTATGTTGTCACTCAGCACGACATACTCTATCAGCGTGCTAAGTTTGGTTGAGATCGGCCAAACGGTCTAGGAGGAAGCGTTTTTCGGTGATTATTCCTCGATGGTACATCGGATTTTTTTATTTCGACCTATGTTGTCACTCAGCACGACATACTCTATCAGCGTGCTAAGTTTGGTTGAGATCGGCCAAACGGTCTAGGAGGAGTTCGCGGACAACCAAACGGCTAACCCGAGTATAAGAGCTTCGCTTCGCTCAGCTCAATTAAAACTAACGAAAGTGTGATCACTACAAGGAACTTTTTATTCCTTAGACTGTACTACTAGTGATAATCAGTACTAAGTGACTTAGTTTGTGGCGAGATGGCTGGTGTTGGAGGTGTTTTTACGTGAGGAGTAAGTAAACATAATGCTTATATATGATGAAACGATGCGAAATGCGTCCGAAGCTCGGTTAGGAATGTTTTTCAATACGACGAGTACCATCAGCAGTGGCGTATTTAGGGGGGTGGCTTCCGGGCTTAAGCCCGCCCCCGAAATTTTACTTAGTATACTAAAGTAAATGAAATATCTTGCAGAATTTTCACATTTCCAGGCAAAGCCCACCCCCCGAAAGTTAGCAAAGCCCCTCCCGAAACAAAATCGTAAATACGCCACTGACCATCAGTATATGTATTTACGAGATGTACAGGAGTAGATAGATGTACGAAATAAAACTTTAGAACACATGGTTCATATAAAGTGCAAGCAGAAGATACAGACCAGTACTTGACAACAAGGATAATGTAGAGTGATTGCTTATTTTCAAGAACATAAGACGCATAATAGGTATATAGGATAGAGTGGGGACAACTGGAACAATTTTCCGTTTAGATTTTTTTTTTTAATCTACAATTTTGCTTCAATTGAGAAACCAAAAGTGGTATATTAAAGATTGATCCTATGGGAACGGTCCACATTTTTTGGAGACCTATACAAAAATATTTCATTAAAAATTTGTTGAAGTTACTTTGACAGTGCATTTTGTCCCATTTTTCCACATTGGCAGGTCAACTGGGACACCTATTGGGGTCAACTGGGACGGCAAACCAGTATCAGTTTTAAATATATAACTATATAAACAAGAAACATCATACTTAGGACCTAGTTTTAATTGCTACTCTTCGTAATTAAAATTGTACAAATAACCTTTAGACCTATCGGCAAAAATTATGAAAAAAATGTTGATAATGCTTCTAACTTTTATTGTTATTAGTTCTAATTTGAAAACTTGGTGAATATGAAGCATCCAATAAGTAGTAGGTAGGTTGATTAAACTAGTGACACAGTGATGAATACAGTACTTTATCTACACCTCCTAACACCTCTCCCAGCATCCCTCTAAAACTTTCGGACACCCCCGGAAATAAATTTCTCAACCCCCAACTAGGGGGTAAATTATTCATTGCAGCCTTGGAAAATTCAAGATAGCTAATAAAACTCAACTGACCAAAGCAGTGTATATATATATATATATATATATATATATATATATATATATATATATATATAGAGAGAGAGAGAGAGAGAGAGAGAGAGAGAGAGAGGAGAAGGTCTAAATACGGGCTACCATTTTTATTTTTCGAATATCAATAAAATGTTCTAAGGAATGTACGAAATAACAACTCCAAATATGTTGAGAGACGTTAACTTTATAACAGAGTTACAAATATAGCTGAAAATTCCAATACTAACAATAATAAACACAGTTTTCTGAGAGAAGCCATAATGTTAAGTTTTGAAAGTATGGTCTAAATATGGGCTACCTTCGAAATTTGCCACAAAGAACTAAGGAAAGTGCTTGAAGGTACAAAATAAGGTGAAAGAATAATGTAGAGGTGATGACTGTCTATTTACAAAAGTCACAGATGTAGTCTTTCTTTTCCGCACCAGCACATTCGTTATGTGCCCACATTGAACACATTATACATCTAACCCATAGCTCTCCTTGTATATCTTCAGAAAATTTCCTATCGCAGAATATACAATTTGCGTCTTCATCATCAGGCTTTTCGTGTCCAACAGGCATATCTAAGTTAGTATCTTCATCATCACAAAGATCTAAATCAGAAATCACCATCTTTCATTCTTCTGAATCTGATTCTGAGTCTTGCAAATTCCAGAGATCCTTGTCTTCTTTTCTGACCAGATGTATTCTTTTTACATTTGCTGATTTGTGGTCAACGGTAGTCAACGATAATGGGACATTTGTAAGGAAGTAAGAACTGTTTCTTTGTGAGGAGTACCCGTTATAACAGTAGCACGTGCTGGTTTTCTACCTCGATTGCTGAGCCTTTTTTTTAATTATAGGAACTGTTGAAATATGAAATGGACTTACTAGATTTGAAGTACCAGATACTGTGTTGTGAGTATCTTGAGATGTAAGGCAGGGAAACTCTTCAAACGATGATGTAGAAGGGACAGGATCTTGGGCATTGTTGTTTTGGTTCGGATCTTGGGCCGCAGTAGGTTTAAGGGTTGGGTTGCATGTTTTCTGTGTTTCAATTTCAGAAGTTATGAAATCTGCATATTTGGATTCAATGGGAAAATTCCTGTGGACTTAAAACCATTTACAGCTATTTCCCCAGTTTGGACTTTTAGGTATGCTCTTCCAAATATCTCCATGATGTCATAAGGTGTAACTGGTCGTTGCGAATGACGAAGCCACTGTCTTAATTCCTCACTATAATAAGCCTTTAAGGCACCCATATAGGTCTTGTCTAGTGGCTGAAATTATGGTAACGTGATAATTACGCGCCATATCAATCACGTCAATATTTCGAGCGTGACTATAGTGTCAATCAAGAATCAGCAGAACCGGTGATTCTTCAGTCGGACGAACTTTCTCAACAAAATGAGAAAACCACTTGGTGAATAAATTGGCTTGTTCCCACTCACTAGGATGCGCTACGCCAACGGAACCTGGAGGACTTCCTTTCATTAACTGACTACTCATGTTCGTTCGCGGAAATATTACCATGGGAGGCACAAAATGTCCAGCGGCACTCATACAGGCAATAATTGTGATTGTTGTACCTTTCTCTGCAGAAGTTAAAACTGCCATTTGTCTTTTACCTTTCCTTCCCATTATAGACAAGAATTTGCTTCGAACAATTATAATGGCCTTCTTACCCACATTGTAGACATTCTCTGCAGGATATTTGTGTTTTCCATAAGCATCTTCGAGCAGACGAAAAATACTGCTGAACATTTTCCTTGTTGAAACCAAAAGCGCGAGCAAAAGACGTTCCGCATGGTTTACGAAGCGAAATAACGTTTTTGAGCCGACGAAGGAAAAGATCAAACCACGATCTTCCAGCTTCTGTGTCCCTAAATGGATGTTGAAGACCATTTCGTGATGATAGTTGATACGCCATACGTTGCAAATCGCTTTTGGTGTATCCAAAGAAATTTTGTTCCATGAGGAGTAGATATTCTACCAATTGCTTTTCAAGCTAGTCCCCTAATATCGGTTTTCTTCCAAGTTTTGTCGTTGCTGCTTCAATGGGAATTAGATTGTGTTTCTTGCGTAATGTTCGCAGAGTTGTACGTGGCACATTAGAAGTCTTTGTTGCTTTCAGCGCCCCAAGCGGTTTTCTCTTACGGAGCAAATAGCACTCGCCATGTTCTCTTGCTTCCACATCTTTCTCTTGCCTTTTGGAGTGTACTTGGGTTTCGATCTTGGCATCCTTAAGCAAAAGAGATAGTTTTGAGAATTTTACAATGATGGTCCAAATATGGGCTACTAGCTCATATTTAGACCTAGCAAGGTAGCCTGTATTTAGACCATTCGTAGATTTTGCTTTGTCACGCAACAGTACTCATACACAATATTATTTATCTTTTGTTTTCTACTAACTACAAGTGCTATCCCTGCATAATACAACTTACCTGTTACAATTTTTCAAACTTTGTTTTCTTATGGTCAAAAATAACACAAAACACATACCTGATAAAACTTTTCCAGGATTGCACACAGGCAAAACACACAGGTTGATCAACCAGACCCAACTGTTCGTCGCCAACTGGCCAGAACCTTCGTTCTTGAATAATGCTTTCACACCTTTGTCACTAGGTGGTAGTACTACACAAGCATACAGAAGTCACCTAGCCCATATTTAGACCACTGCCCGTATTTAGACCTTCTCCTCTGTTATTATTATTATTATTATTATTATTATTATTATTATTATTATTATTATTGAGATTTAAAATAGTTGAACATAATTTCTAATGATTTAAATGTTCGCCTAATCATGCATATTACAGAAACTAAGAAATTTTGTAAACGGTTGCTTGAAGTGTACTCTACCATATTTGCATTACGTATACGGGAAACCCGAGTGTACATTTCCAGAGGGGGGGGGGGTATTCTGTCACACACCGCGCTACAAGAACTTTCAATTAAGTAAGAGTGTGAGAGGAGGTTGAAAGTTCAAATAACTTGTTATTTTTATGTAAAGAATTAAAGCTACAATAGAACCGGTGCGTCTCATTCTGCGACGCATTCCTGTAAAACGGACCATCTGATGGAGGGAATACTTTGATTTCGTATTTGGAACCTAAACGTGAGTTTTTCCCTCTTTCTTTATATATATATATATATATATATATATATATATATATATATATATATATATATATATATATATATATATATATATATATATATATATATATGGCCTTCCATTTCAACTCAGGCAAAAAATATAAAATTGTACCATCACCATCTCAGATATTGTTGAAACTTTTTTTTATAGCAACTAGACATGTTTTTAAGAGACCCATATTTTTTTGTTTTGTCGAAAAAAATTTTCCCGCCAAGTAATGGGCCATCAAAGACGGGGAGTACAATTTATGAATTGTAGAAGACATGGAAAATGGTCAACTTCGGAGCTTCACCATCAGGGAGTAATCTACACCCCCCCCCCAACACCCCCCTAACACCCCTCCAAATTTCTTTACACACACCCCTGTATGGAAAAGGAATACTCCCCCAAATCCAATTGTATCAATCAGTATCATATAGGTTATTTATTACATCAAGATAAAAAAGGTTTAGCGTTTAGAAAGGAAGGCAATATTCTTATTTATTTATTTCACTTCAAAATAAGAAGCGACTTCGTTCTCATGTACGGCTCGAGAACCACATGACCTCATTGTTTCGGGCGGTGTTTCGATTGAAACAATTGACAAAACAGACCGCTGATACCTACCCTTCTGGGCTCCGCTGTCGTTTCCGAGAAAAGAGATTGATGGACAGATGCAGATGACTGAAATTGGCAACGTCTTGAGCGGCCATTCACCTACCTCCTCCTCAAGGAAAAATGTGACAATATAGTAATAAGCCTATACCAGATTCAGTTGGTAAGTGCTACTCTGCAACAGGCTCGCAACTAGAGGGGAGCTAGGGAAGGCTTGGCCCTCCCTAAAATTTTCATGTCCCCTCCAGACCTCAATACAAAATGCACAATTTAGATACTTGCAAGAGAATTTTTAATGACTTGGCCCCTCCTAACATATTCATGGCCCCCCAAAGCTCTGTGGCTGGTTTCGAGCCTGCTCTGCAAGTGGTGTATCAACAGACAGACGTTAGAAGAGTGTAGTCAAAACGTTTTTAGAAATGAAGAGATTGGTCGAATTAAGAATTATATATATTTTAGACTGTCTAGTGTTATGCAGGAACGAATTTGGCGCTAGCTTTTTTTTGTAAAGTATATTTTTATTCACGTAAATTTATTGAGCGGAACAGGGTTCATAGCGAGTCACTTTTTTTAAAACTAAAATCTACTTTTTTTCAAGTTGGTCACTAAAAGTTACTTTTTTTTTTAAATTTTTCACTAAAAGTTACTTTTTTGAGAGGTAAAGTGACTTTTTCATGTGATTTATGTTTTACATTGGGAGTTTTCTAAAATATATATATATATATATATATATATATATATATATATATATATATATATATATATATATATATATATATATATATATATATATATATGCAGTGGCGTATTTAGGGGGGCTTTCGGGCTTAAGCCCCCCCCCGAAATCTTACTTACTATAGTAAAGTATATGAAATATCTTGCAGAATTTTCACATTTTCAGGCAAAGCCCTCCCCGAAAGTTAGCAAAGCCCCCCCCGAAAGAAAATCGTAAATACGCCATTGTATATATATATATATATAAACAAATGGAGAAAGGCAGAAACTTGTTACTCATTACTCTTCTGAAAGCTTCAGTACTTGCTGCCACATGTGAAACAGTCAGCTTTATTCTCACTTCAGCTTTTATTCTTTCTAAAGCACAGTGGATGGTTGGTGGGTGCTTAAGCTCTCAAGGTGGGGTTGAGAATCCTTCTGTGTCTATTCTTTCTTCTATAATAATAGTCTTTTAGTTTTCTCTCGTAATAGTTAACGCTCCGCTCAACGTTGTGTATGTATGTGTTTGTGTGGTTCATCATGTTCGTCTTGTGTTATGCTTCTTGTATGTTATTCTTCAGAGTAGGTGATGAATTTGAATACTTCACGTTTTTGAGAATTCTTAATGTTAAGTTAAATATAATGTCTTGGATAAAGAAATTCGGAAATAGGCCAGAACTGGTTCCACTTACTCAGAAGCTTTTTACATCTGCTAAGTCTGCTTACCGTAACTACAAAGCATACTTTGAAAATCTAAGAAAGGAGGAAGCTCAAAAAGAAGAACTAAAGAAGAAACAAAACAACAAATAAAGAGAGAGGTAATGGAGAAATTGACAAAGAAAAAAGGGTCATGATGAGATTTTGGTAATTTTTTCGTGTGCTTTTGGCCATTTTTGGTCACTTTTCAACTATTTACATGCGGCCAGAGACCACTATGAGCCCTGGGATTATTAAAATTAGGGTATATTAAAGAAGACAAAACAGAAAGATACAAAATATTTGTAAATTGAAAAACTGGATTTCTGGAAAACAACTAAATCAATGAATAATTGTCTTATGAAAGATATTCAGAGCGAATAACGTAGCCAGGAAGGGACAGGAACGGAGATTAAGAGATCAAATAATATTACAACAATTAACATTAACAACAGGGTTAGAATATTAAAATAATGAAATTGGAATTATGTACAGTATTAATTACTAAACGGATGTGTTTTAAGCATGGGACGAGGGAACTTTTTCCCAATTAATATTTCGGAAAAAATCACCCACTAAAACTTGCTGGGGATGAATAAATTGAAATAGCAGAATTTTGCAAAATAATTACAATAATTCGCATGTAATCAATTCACATGTAATTACTGGGTAAAATAGGAGGTTAATTCCTAATAATCTCTCTTAACGGGCATCTCTCAATAGTGGACATTTTCATAAGAGGACAAAATTTCTTATTTTTCCATGCCATAAATATGTGTGGTGTGGTGTTATGAGAGAGAACCCTTCCTTTTAGGGACACCTCTCATTTACGGAGAAATAATCGGTTCCACCGACGTCCGTTTTGAGAGGTTTCACTGTATTACTTAGTTTAATAATAATAATAATAAATGCCCAAATGTGTGAACTTTCTTTATTGAACCTATCACTGCAAAGAATTGATATTATTATTATTATTATTATTATTATTATTATTATTATTATTATTATTATTATTATTATTATTATTAGTAGTAGTAGTAGTAGTAGTAGTAGTAGTATTGCAATAGTTGCGTAACAAAATATACTGTTTTCTGGTTTGAGTTTGTTTAAAAATTATATCACTATTCTGAGAGCACACCCCCCTTTTATTTTGAACACCCCCCCAAATAAAAATTTCTGGCGTACTTACTGCTCACCATTCGGCTATGAAGACAGGTAGAGTTATAATTATTGTTGTGGTATGTACATAGGGATATAAATAAACTATATTTTGTTATAGTTTGGTTTGCGCATGCGTATCTTTTTGTACATAAATTAACAAATGAACGTCAATTTATCTGAAAAGTCGAAGTTTGCGAATTTTTTCGAGCACTTCCGGTTCGAATTTCAAAATTCTGTTTTCACAGTTGGTAAGACCTGGTTACCCGCTTTCCGAAAAAAAATCTGTATCGCTTCTGTGTGCAACCGTTTTGTCGCAAAAAAATTCGAGAAATTGTAAAATTTTCAAAAATCGCCATATTTGGACGCCATTTTCTCGAAAACACCATCTTTTAAAATTCTGAAATTTTGTCAGATGGTTCAACTTTACATGAATAATAAACACACCAAACACCATTCTCGACCAAATCTTCATGAATTAACTGCAGCCTTTTAAAGTTAGCAAAGTTTCGTTAACTTTGATGTCAGAGTTAGCAACACTGGGAACAATAAAGGTGCAATGATTTGATGATGTTTGTGGTTCACATTCATTAAATGAAGAATAAAAAGTTTTCTTGACTGCTTTTTATTATTATTATTTTGATCAAGACGGCTCTCTGAAATAGTAAAATGAGCCTCCCCCTACTCCCCCGTTTTCTTAAACCGAAATAATCTGAGGTGGAAATTACGATTACGAAACGCAGAAATTTCAAGTTCGCTCACTTAAAATGGTTTTCGCAAACAAAATTTCACTGATTTTTTTTATTTTTTAATTTTTTACATGGACCAATCATTTGCTTGATTGGTGTCTTCTTCGCTAATAGCATGTAACCGTGCTAGGTGTGAAATGTAATGTATTGAATATGACTACTCACCTTCACAGCAGCCTTTACAGCAGGTGCTGAAAGTGTCCTCCGCCCACTTCAACACACATGTGAGCACGATTGAGGAGATTCATATATACCCTTGTCAGTTCTTGTGTTGTAATGCTATTGGTGACATCCTGGATCCTGGTCTTGAGTTCTTCAATTGTGTGTGGATTTGTTTCGTATACTCTTCCCTTTAACAGTCCCCATAAGTAAAAGTCACACGTGGACAAGTCTGGTGACCGAGGAGGCCACAAGCCTTTGCTGATTGTCCTCTCTGGTGTAAACATCTCATGCACAAGGGACAATGATGCAGCTGATGTGTGGCATGTTGCACCGTCCTGCTGAAAGTAACATAACTGACGCTCCTCTTCGGTCAAGTGTGTATAAAACTCCTCCAGGATTCCCATATACACGTCACTGTTCACTGTCGTCTCAAAGAATATGGGCCCAATAACGCGTGTGGCGGAAATGGCACACCAAACACCAATCTTCTCATCATGCAAGGGTACCTGGTGGATTGCGTGTGGATTTTCTGTCGACCAATACCGGTTGTTTTGGAAATTTACGTACCCAGACAGGTGGAACCACGCCTCGTCATTCATGATGAGCATTAGTGGATCCAAGAAACCACTGGCAACATTGCTCAACAGCCATGAACAGAAATGCACCCTCTTCTGCAGGTCAGGCTCCTTCAGTTCTTGCACAACACTTATCCGGCACGGTTTTAACTTCAGTCCCCTTAAAACACGTCTGCAACTTCTCTCACTCGCATGAACCTGTTGACTCAATCTCCTGGTTGACTTTCGAGGACTTCTTGTCATTATCTCCTCAACCTGCATCTTTAATTCAGGTGTGCAGACAGATTGTCGTCTGTTCCTGGGAGAATTTTGAACCGATCCTGTACGCCGCCATTTTTCAATCAATTCCTGAATGGTGCTTTTTGCTGGCACAGAACGTCCTGGAAATTTCTCCCGAAACAAATTCTTTGTTTTTACAAAAGATCCAGTGAGAATGAACCCTTCAACAATGGCAACACGCTCGGGTATCGAATACGGCATTATCACACACTGACACTCACCCGGCTTAACACAACGAGGCCTTTTTCTCAACTGGTTTTGACAAGTTTCACTGGCTGCGGCTGCACGTGACTGCTGCAGGTCACGTAAGTCGACCCGACCTCGACATGCCATCTCTTGGTAGGAAGGTAGATTATTTAAGTGTTGCCAAAAACACAATGTACCAGAATATTCCGACGGGCCGGTTTTACGTGCCGCACCCTGTATTTCTGCTACGCCCACTGGTTATCATACATATATGTATGTAACAAATGTTCTTTTTTTTTTTTTTTTTTTTTTTTTTTTTTTTTTTTTGCAGATTTCTTAAATCTACACTTTGAATTGCAGAAGTTCGATTTTGGGGGAAGCATGAAGTTAGTTCATGGTGACCCGTTACTGCCATAAAAACTTCGCCATTTTCCGAAAGCCAAAGATGACTTCGTTGAATACCAGTTACCGGTCGCATACTTTCCCTTTTTTTCTTCCAGAAGTTGTCGAATTCAGTTCCAGGCAACAAAACGAGAGTAATACCCGGAGTTTGTACTTGCACTATACTCACGAATTCTTCTGCGGTTTTAGTGGGGGCGCGGTGGCTCAGTGGTAGAGCGTTCACCTCCGGTGCTTGGGGTCCCTGGTTCAATCCCAGATCGCGCCGTGTGGGCTTTGTGGTGGACAAACACCGTGCTCGTGGGTTTTCTCGAGGTTATCCCGTTTCCTCCCACTTTCTGCATTCCATCATTTCGTTAATTTCTCATAATCACCGTCTCCTTTAGCCTAACCGGCATAAGCGTTGGACGTAAAACTTAAAGATTTCATTTCATTTTTTCTTCTGCGGTTTTAATACTGTGTATCTGTATTTGCCTAAGGTTATGCCGCGTTGCCACATTCTTTACACCTCCTCCCCTCAATACCGTTGCAGAGACCCTTGCATGGCCGGTTTCACTGCAAAACCACTGCTTTATCGGAACTGTCTGCATCTCGAACATCTGAAAGCAATTTTTAAAGTGGGATGCAGCACCATCAGAAATCACTGACCGGTATGGGAAATTGTAGACACTTATTTTCTCGTATTCAAACCTTTTTCTATGAAATATATTTTCGCCTTTCTTCGAGTATTTTTAGAATCTTGTCTATGGCTATGAGTACATGAGCCGAATCGTGTGTTTTATCGTCGTTTATTACAACAAAACTGTCAGTTGTTTCATATTCCGGTGATAACTCTGAATTTCACTTTGCAGAATAACAGTCCAGTTTTCAGCGAAGTCCACATGAAGTAAAATAGAATTTGTATCTTGAAATTTTATACGGTGCTTTTCGGTAGCAATTAATTCTCTTTGGATTTTCTTGATGTAGCCATGAATTACAATTCTTATAGTTAAACAAGTAATGTACGATACGAAAACAGAAAGTGGCACAGTTTTTTAATGAGATTATTGTTTTCCCATATGGCATACGTAACACTTTCATTTTCATCAGGATCAATAATTAAAGACTCCACACTTATTCCTTCCACTCCAGGACATTCACCACATTCTTGAAGAAAACAGTTGTCATTTTCTACGGATCATACTACTAAAGGAAATAGGTCACTCATGACAGCTTCAATACAGGCTACACCTTTGATTTGTAGCAACGCAGTAGCAGCTAACTTAAAATTTGCACAATACACACACTTCCCTCGCAGGTTGCGGACTGGCCCACTTTAGTCGAATACTGTAAAATTCCGAGTGCCTATTCTTATGTTGGGATTGTTCTGTTTAGAAAGTCAGTAAATTTCTTTGGAACGCGTACGAAAACGTTTCGATTTTTTTAAACTATTTGTTCTTTTTCGATCACTGTAATGACATCGCACTTAATTGAGACTTTGTCTGGAGCATTCCAAACCATCACTGAGGTAATAGTTCAGGCTTTTGGTAGATCATCAGAATTTATTGGATGGCCATTTCAAGTAAACTTAAAATTTGTGTGTTTCGTAATCGTAATTTCCACTTCAGATTATTTCGGTTTAAGAAAACGGAGGAGTAGGGGGAGGCTCATTTTACTATTTCAGAGAGCCTTCTTGATCAAAATAATAATAATAAAAAGCAGTCAAGAAAACCTTTTATTCTTCATTTAATGAATGTGAACCACAAACATCATCAAATCATTGCATCTTTATTGTTCCCAGTGTTGCTAACTGTGACATCAAAGTTAACGAAACTTCGCTAACTTTAAAAGGCTGCAGTTAATTCATGAAGATTTGGTCGAGAATGGTGTTTGGTGTGTTTATTATTCATGTAAAGTTGAACCATCTGACAAAATTTCAGAATTTTAAAAGATGGCGTTTTCGAGAAAATGGCGCCCAAATATGGCGATTTTTGAAAATTTTACAATTTCTCGAATTTTTTGCGACAAAACGGTTGCACCAGAAGCGATACGAAATTTTTTTCGGAAAGCGGGTAACCAGGTCTTACCAACTGTGAAAACAGAATTTTGAAATTCGAACCGGAAGTGCTCGAAAAAAATTCGCAAACTTCGACTTTTCAGATAAATTGACGTTCATTTGTTAATTTATGTACAAAAAGATACGCATGCGCAAACCAAACTATAATAAAATATAGTTTATTTATATCCCTATGTACATACCACAACAATAATTATAACTCTATCTGTCTCCATAGCCGAATGGTGAGGCTCCGAAGTTGACCATTTTCCATGTCTTCTACAATTCATAAATTGTACTCCCTGTCTTTGATGGCCCATTACTTGGCGGGAAAATTTTTTTCAACAAAACAAAAAATATGGGTCTCTTAAAAACATGTCTAGTTGCTACAAAAAAAAAAAAAAAAGCTTCAACAATATCTGAGATGGTGATGGTACATGCTCTGCCTGAATTGAAATGGAAGGCACCATATATAGCATCCGATGATTATGCAGCTAGATAGATTTCAAGGGAGATTTCATGATGACATGGAATGACAGAAGTTTGAGGAGATAAGAGAACCCAGAGTGTGCACTTCAACGGTATCGGATAAAAATATAAGTACTGGTTCGTATCTCAATGTAAGACACCAATCGCGTTTCCTATAGCCTCAATAATAGCGTCGTTTCAGATTTTGCCACGGGGGAGGAGAAAGGGGGAAATTCCCCACTGACATAAGAGCTTCACGTTTTTTTTTTTTTTTTTTTTCGTATTAGTATATTAACCTTAGAAATACCATGGGTGTTGGGTCAATTTTGCCTGTGCTTTAATTTTTTCAGAATAAAATATTTACTGACAATCTTGATTTTTTACATTGTTCGTTTGAATGTAATGTTCACTTTTGGTAGTTTTATAATATAATATAATATAATATAGTGTATTTTATTTTTACTTAAAAAATAATCTGCACTGAGAAAATTTGCAGGGTTAAGTTAACCAAAATTCTGTTGCTAGCAACCGAATTGCTTTGTCAATTACAGGGTAGCCAGAAAGTCCCTTTACACCTCACTTATTTCATCCCTACGACGTCACAGGCTAGAACACTTCAACCATACTTTCCTGCAGAGTATCAACTGTCCACGTATAGCTTCTTCTTAACGGTGATTTGAAATTTGATGATACCCCACAAGATATTGTCTGGTGTCATATGACCCGGATTTCAAAGCGGCCAAGGATAAAGGGCTGGTGAATTTGGGGACCTACGCCCTATCCATCGGCCAGGGAACAGTGCGTTCCACGAATACCACGTGCGAAGTGAGAGGGAGCTCCATCGTGTTGGTAAACAATTGCATTGTTTGATGCCCAGTTCTGCAGCTGAGAAAGAAGCCAGTCATTCAACATCTCCAGATAAGCAATCTGGGTTACGCATGGACCTCAAAGAAGTATAGACCAAAAATGTGTATTTCGGTCATTTCCGCCTAAAGTATGACGCGCGGGAAATTGTTCTCAATTTCTTGATAAAAAATATGGGTTTTCCTTTGCCCATATGAAGACGTCCCTGTCCCGCAAACTCCGATAAATAGCACATTCATCAGGGAGAGAGAGAGAGAGAGAGAGAAAAAAAACGCAGTTCTGAGCAGAAATGGCGGGAACAGCCTCCAATAAGGTCCTGCGTGCTTCTTACCGGCAGTTTAAGTTATCGTCGATAAGTTAGTTCATTGTGGCCTAACTAATGCCGGAATGCGTCAAGCCTAAGTCCATTTTCATGTTGAGCTGCATTGTGTTCCTTGCAATTCCAAGTTCTGCAGAACGCTTTCTGGTCGACTTGCAGGGTGAACGCAACAATGACGCACTAGCTTCTGCACACGCTTCCTTTCGGGTTGATGGACGACCAAAACGAGGGGCACCCATAACAACTCCCAGGCGAAAAGATTTCTTCTTCCACGTGTTCAAAGTCTCACGAGTAGGTGGCTTCTTACCAAACCGTTCACGAAACTATCCATCACCCGCGGCATATTTTCGTTACTACATTTCCGTTCATGCACCCACATAACTGACAATAAGCGCTCCTCCAAAGTGAAGTAACTGGTACCTTTATTGTTCACCAAACACAGACAATAAACTGGTCATCGCACAGACTTTATTCTTTTCTCTCCGCTGGTAGTTACATGGCAGTTACACGGCAATTCACTTGAAAAGCATTGTTGCCGTGTCAATGATCAGGATGAAAGATTCAAATCTTAAATATCTTAACATCTTACATTGGTACACTCATATAGTTCGGGTGTAAAGGGATTTTCTGGCTTCTCTGTATAGTACACCTAATTCCTAGTTATTGCCACCGGATACAATTTGGGTAGTTAATCTTCAGTAATTTAGCCGAGTAGTTGACTAATTCAATCCAGAGGATTATAGTTAATCGAGTACACTCGAGCCTTTGAGAAAAATAAGAAAGAAAAAAAACTTTGAACGGATTTTAGAAGACTCGAACCACCGATCAGTAGAATTATGCCTTAATTGGCTCGGCTACCTTTATATATACATCTGGGCTTGTAGTTGTATTACACTTTTTGTTTGTACATTTTCAATTAATAAATCACTTTGTTTACTGCAGTTAGATTACAGTAATTAGCAACGTATTTTCGTTTGATGGAGTAACTTGATATTTGATATCTTTTCTTTGAGTTTAATGTCCCACGATTATGTCCACTAGATTAAGCAATACGATGATTAAGGCAAATGAATAATAATGGAAGAATTATTGGAATGAGAATGTGGGAGTACCCCCGAGAAAACAGAGTGTAGGACAAAATCCAAGAGGACAAAATCCAATCTAAATTCTGGTAAAGCGGACAAAATCCAAGCGGATAAAATCCAAGGAGCAGTATCATGTGCGTAGGTGTGGTATGTGCCTGTGAACACCCTAATTAAATTTTGTTTGTTTCTTTCTTCAATTGTCATGCATTCTAAAGTTTTATCTGTAATTCTTCAATTTATTGAAATAATATTTCATTTACATTTAAAGAACTGAAAATCCAATAAAATATGTAAGATTGACACAGTAAGAGTGCAGATGATCTTCAATTACTCATAAAATAGTCTGGTCACTGCTAGGACATGCCCAGGTGAATCCAATTTTGGGTGATCAGAAATATTTTGACTAAAAAGAGTATACTCACATAAATTAACCAGAAAATGAAAGCACTGGCTTGCTATATCAGAGATAACAAATAACAGCAAAGCAGCCCAGTCTTAAAAAGACTACACTACTTACTTAATTCTATTATATTTATTGAGAATTAAAGTAAAAATAAAATTAAAAATATATAATTTAGATAAAAAAAATACTTCTCTACCCTTAAAGTATTTACTTCAGTTACACTTCTCAAAATAACCAATAATATATACATTTTCATTTAGCTTGTCTAGACACATTTTCACATTTCGATTTTCTAGACAACACTTTTACATTATTTAATTCACATACATTATTACATTATTAAAAATACGCACTACATATTTCACATTTTGATCGTTTCTGACGAAAATTTGATTAGTATATCATAATTATTTGTTTCAAAATATACATAAAACACTACCAACAAACAAATCAAGACTTCTGTATGCCACCTCATAAGAATGGAATTAAAATACTCCAATGATTGGTCTCACAATAATATGCTGTGTCTTAAATGTATTATACTGTATATAATAAAATTGAGAAGAAAATACATACTTTTACAATGTATTTGTACACACATAATATTTTTACACACTTTCATATGGATGTGATAAGTAATTAAAGCTCATCTGCACTCTTACTGTGACAATCTTACATATTTTATTGGATTTTCAGTTCTTTAAAAGCAAATGAAATGTTATTTCAATAAATTGAAGAATTACAGATAAAATTTTAGAATGCATGACAATTGAAGAAACAAACAAACATACAATTTAATTAGAGTGTTCACAGGCACATATCACAGCAGTGAACATGATACTGTTCCTTGGACTTTATCCGCTTGGATTTTGTCCGCCTTGTCAGAATTTAGCTTGGATTTTGTTCCTTGGACTTTATCCGCTTGGATTTTGTCCGCGCCCCGAGAAAACATGATGTTGCTCATCACAAACTTACTTGGACTGGGATCCACGCACCAGAGATAAGAGTTCTACCACTGAGCCACCATGTCTTCTGATGTAATATTTGAGGGATTGTTTGTACTGTATTATACAAGTCTAGATGATACGCTTTAGTTGTATTTATATTGAACATTAGGGCCTATGTGTGTGCTCTAAACAAAATAACAGCCTTACTTTTATGAGTTGAAAATTAATTAAAAATCCGCATACAAAGTAAGATTAGTGAATTAAAATTATAATATGATAGGTTAGGCGACAGCTTTTACAATCAAGGGGTTTGCAAGAAATCGTGTCTTTGTTTCTCCAATAGAAACCAGGGACGTACACAGATGGTGGGTCTTGGGAGTCCGGATCTTCCCGAAATCCTGACCTTTCTGTAAATTTAGTCTAATTTTATGAGTAATTTCACAAATTTTAATATAATTTATTCTCATATTGAACTGAACCCGGCCGAAATGTTTTGAACTTCCCGAAATAAATTCCTGCATACGTCCCTGATTGGAACACTTCGACCATTTCAACACAGCTAAAATCTTTCCAAACGGGTCAATTTGGTTGAAACTTGGTACGTAAGTTCCTTTTACGTTGCTTCAGGGCTTTTTACACATTCGACCCCAAAACCCATCGTTTCAAAAACTTATGAGCATGAGTCCATGAACTGAAACAACAATGAAAGTATGCCGCAAGTGATGGATAGGTTTCGTGAACAGTTTGTTAAGAAGCCACCAAGTCGAGAAACTTTGAACACGTAGAAGAAGAAATCTTTTCGCCTGGGAGGTGTTATGGATGCCCCTCGTTCTGGTCGTCCATCAACCCAAAAGGAAATGTGTGCAGAAGTTAGTTGTATTGTTAACCGAGTGTATTGTTCCTCTGCCGTCTCCAAATGACACCCCTGAGCTTCAGTGCTGAAAAGGATGTTAAAATCCAATTAATAACACAGGTTTGGGAAATTGCTCGTATTCTTGAAACAAATTCTATCTAAACGATTTCGACATCAAATAGTTTATTACTTTTTGAAAGTTAATTCTTATAAATATGCGGCTCCATTGATTTAATTTATACATCTAATGCACGTGCTGCCATTTCAAGTTCGAGAACGAAAGTGGGAACTTATCGCATTAAGAGCATACGACATTTTATGTTTATTGTTAAGACATTGTATTGCTGTGTTAATATGCATAAATAACACAATAATGGTTTGTTTGTTTGTTCTTTAGTGATATATTTATGTTTTTCAATTTTTATCATTTATTATTTATCATTTAAAGTGTATTGAGTTGATCGCCATGCTCGTTTGATAGTGTTTTGTCTCATTTCCTAATAATTCTTCCGCTTCCCACGTGGCGCTAGCACCGCCTATACTTTCCCTCGTCTCGTAATGTTGCAACACTGTGGAAAATGTATACCTTGCTCTAACTTGCTTACTAAAAAAAGTTCCCATCCATAGGCTTCCGCCATTTTATCGCGAAAACAAAAGAAGTCGCACGGTCTTGTAATATGGAACAATTAAACTTAAGACCTTTCGCCCCCACCTCCCCTTCCTCGCAGTCAACTGTTAACATAGCATGGATTTGTTACGTTAGTGCAATTTACCAATCTTGAATTCTGGTTTCATTACATTGGCTTATAGATACAAAGTGGCAAGTTCATGTTAATAGTAGTAGCGTAGCGTTTCGTTTTCTCTCTTTCGTCTTAATTAAAATCCGAATGAACACAATGTTGTGAATTTCTTTATTGTTATTATTCCAATGACACAAATAGCAACAGAATAATACACATCTCGTACCATCTTCAACGAAATTTGTATATTGTCTTTAACATTGTGAATATAGAAAAGTACGGAAAATGCGTCATTACGCGTTTGGAAGATCGGAAACAAGTCTGGGAACTTGCCTTACCGTAACCATTGATTTCAATTATAGCTTCTACGCATTATTTTTTCTGCATTATTTCGCAGATATCTTGACCAAATATCAATTCTTTATTTCAACATTATGATAATGTGTTTCGAATCAATATTGAAAGAGTTGGGAACGCTAATTTAGAATAACGCCTGATATCTGAAGAAATTTCTGACTTTGGTACAAAGTTTCATTTTTCTTTTCTTTTTGGTCAAAACTCAAAATAATATCCCTCCCATTGCCAAGCACAAATAAACATCTCGCCCGTTTTTTTTCTTCGGTTAGTTCGTAAATTAACTTCGATCCGAGCTCGCACCGTGTGGACTTTGTGCTGAACAAACATCGTGCTCGTGGGTTTTCTCGGGGTTCTCCCGTTTCCTCCCACTTTCTTCATTCCACCATTTCATTCATTTCTCATCATCACCGTCTCCTTTAGCCTAACCGGCATAACAGTGGGATGTAAAACTAAAGATTTCATTTCATTTTTTTTTATGAGGTAAGCAACGCACTTGTCGCCTTCTTTGATGGCTAGGTCTGCCCCCAAAAAGTGTATTGTAATGTACTTCAAGTAATACAAAAATATTCTTTTTTTTCAGAATGAAAAAAAAAACTTTTTCCTTCTGTTTTCCCCCAATAAATAAATAAATAAATAAATAAATAAATAAATAAGGTTAATTGCGTCGTCACTGTAATATAGAGAATCTAAAAATTATATTCTTTAACTTTAATGTTGTAGTGTTTATGCAGACTTTTCCTGTTTACTTTAATTAACCAGTCTATTTACTTTTTAAGGAAAAGCTAAGAGTGTTTTTCTCAATCAGGGTACAGCAAAGGGCGCCGATCCTGGGGGGTGGGGGCCCGGGCTCCCCCAAAGCTCATGTGGGCCTCCTGTTGTATTTATGAATATACAATATTTTGGCATAATTTGAATGCAATTTGTCTTAAAATCCTCATATATATACAGTGCCTTCTGCACCTGAATAGCCTCCCCCCAAATTTACGGAGAAATCGGCGCTCTTGGGTACAGAACATTTCCAATGCAGATTTTGATATGTTTATGATATTTTTTGATTTCGACATTTTGTTTCAGTTTTCTCTTCAACCGCGAGATCGATTTTCATAAAACTTTTACAGATTTGTTCATACGAATAATAATTCAGAAAATATTTTACGCATAACACTTCTACAGTTCAGAATCTGTTTGCCTTTAATTTAATAAATTTTTAAGAAAAATCGCAAGTATAACTACATTCTTACCTAAATTTGTTATGCTTTGTTATTTTTTATTAAATTTTATTATCTTATTCACTTATTAGTTTTTTCTCTTTACCGCTCAAAGCCAGATTTCGTTTTATAATAATTTCATTTTTATTGTCTAATAAATAATAATAATTTTCTGCACATATATGAAAAAAAAAAAAAAGAAAGAAAATGGTAAGTAGACAAACATGAATTACAATTTATGGGTATCATGGACTCAGTGAGTCGAGGTAATACGTCAAAGGTTTCGAAAATGAAAACATCCCCCATCCAACAATGGTAAAATGAAAATCTCAGTTTAACGTCCCATGACTATGCCTGTTAAAGCATAGGCAACGCCAGGATTTTGGTAATGTGGGTGCAGGCTAGGAAGTGAAAATACATCCTAACATTGTTGCCAGAACGCTCTGCACTATTGAGCCTTAAGATCTCGAAAAGAAAATAATCCCCAAGTTTTACTTTTTTAAAAAGCTAGAAAAACACGGTATGATAGCAAGTAACTTATGAGAGACTTAAGAAATCAAATATATGCAAACATATGAAACAATAAATATACAAAATAGAAAGGAATATTGTAGGAAACCTGAAAATCGAAGTTAATGTGGGTGCAGCTGCACCCACTGTGGCGCCGCCTATGAGGCTAAGGGAGACAGATGAGTAAGGCAACTGAATGATGATGGAAAATTTGATGGAATGAGAATGTGGGAGGAAATGGCAGTGCCCGAGAAAACCCACGGACATGTTGTCCACCTCAAACTTAGTTGATGATGGGATCGAACCAGGGACCCATACATAGTGATGAGCAAATGCACTATGTACTTGTTCTTGGTCTTGGTTAGGGATGCGCACAAGACAAGATTTGAGGCTGTCTCGTCTCGAAAATGTGCTGTAGAAGTGATGTTTCGACTCGAAAAATATATATTTCTCTATTGGAAGAGATATGTCTCGACTCGAATTTTGTCAGGAAAATTCTGTCTCGACTTGTCTCGTGCACATCCATAGTCTTGGTCTTGCAAACGCAGTCTTGGTCTTGGTCTTGCTTGCAAGTCTTGCTTTTAAGAAATCTTATGCTTTTCATAGGTAAATTTTACTCTGGATATAAGGGATAATAAATTCTACAATGCACCAATAGTGACGGAAATACAATGTATGTTTCTAAATAATATATTTTACCTTGTGTAAGTATGATGATAGTGTACAACATAGGCGATGACTTTTATTTATTTATTTATTTATTTCAAAGGGTGCCCATTCTTCACTACTTATAAGATAAATCACAATGTTTCGTAATCTTTTTATATTTTTTTAACAGATCACATATTCTGCTGGTTCCCAAACCGGGAAGGCTACCTCTGAGACGCATGAAAGAAAATCAAGACGGGCACATATTACTGAAATACCTTGAATTGCAAAATTATTTTTACACTCTAAAAGCATCAGATATTTTTTTCTTTTCAACCACGATTATCTAATCATTGTTTTGAACAAACTTCCAATTAAATATTGAAATTTTGTTTCACAGATTCCAATATGTATAGTCACCCACATAAATACCTGGACCCCTGCCTGTTATAATTCCATTACATGGGGTCCATATACTTTTGTGGGTGACTGTACTATATGGGACAGAAACATAGACATTGCGTAAAAGCGGTGAAAAAATGGAGGCTTTCAATACGTGGACATGGAGAAAAAAGAAGAGAATTATCTGAGTGTAACGGAAAACGAATGAGAAGGTATTAGAAATATTAGGAATAGGGGAGAAAAGAATAATTTTAGATGTAATTAAGAGGAGGAAGAGGAACTGGTTGGGACATTGGCTGAGAAGGAACTGTATTATGAGGGACATGCTAAAAGATATGGTGGAGGAAGGAGTGAAGGAGACTGTAGTTGAAGGAAGGCATTAAAACAAAAAATTGCTATGTCAAGATAAAAGAGACTAGCTGAGAATCGCCGTATATCGAAGCTTCTTAATTGCAGCAAGTGACCCGCCAATAATGGCAGAATAGCTGTGATGATGATGATGATGTGTTTAGCAATATTGGCCAAAAAAGAAAGAAAAAATTAAATAATAATGATTATAATCAAACCTCTTAATATTTTAGGATAATTTGAGTGAAAACTGAAAACGACTCAACCGTCTATGTCTCTTGTGTAAACTCACTTTATATAAATACTTTTGACTTGTATTAGAAATACAAAATAACGGCATCAAACCCCAAGTTATTTGAAATAACTGTACAAAATCACTCTCACTGGTGAATATGGATTATTTATTGTTGTATAATATTGTATAGCTCAATCCTCGATGTGCCGTATACCTAAGGAGGCTAAAAGTTATATTGATAAACAATTAATTATTCAACGTATAAAGCATCTGCCTATGAAATTAAACTTGCGGTCACATGCACTGTTTTTGTCAATGTCATGAAAATGTTATCTCGATATTAATTTTATGAGCGCACATTAACAATTTCCAACGGATGCTTGAACCTCGGAGCCAAGACCATACCCATGTAGTCGGCACCTATGGTGTACGGAATTACCGATGTTCAATACTATGTGTCTCTAGTGTTTTAAGAAGAACAGACACTAATATGTTTTGAAATGAAATAAAATATCTACTTTAAGGTCCCACGATTATGCACCGGATAGGTGCTGATTGCCACGGGTGCTGACTGCCACAGCCAATTATTGGTGCTGACTGCCACGACTGTCACTGATTGCAAATATGAAGGTGCTGACTGCCACGACGGCGTGCTGACTGCCACGAGCCTGGGAGAAACTGTATTTGGAAAGAAAGGAATTAATCCCTCATACTAAATTTATGATTATTAATTAATTTAGTAGCGATTAATTTAGTAATCATCACAGCAAATCTATGTGGCATCCTATAAGTTACAAAGTTGCTCACTAAGTGGAACGACATGCACTTGGATGTTTATAAAGGTATTGTCTTTTCTGTTATATGTACAATTTGCACATTTCATTGTTTGTATTAATTGTTTTATTGTATTATTTAACTGAAGCCAGCTGACAAGGGAAGTTTGGTAGAAACACTCGCCTGCAGAGAAATAAGCATGTCATTTGAAGAACCAATTCATGCTGATTACAAGAGGTAATAAAACTCCTGTATGTTGAGAACTGTTCGAGATATTCAGCTTGGAAATTTATATGAGAAAATGAGTGGATGCACGTTTCAATGCGTTAAGTATTCTCACCCATGGCGAAGCCTGATGGTTTGAACTTGCTATTGCTTGATCACTGGGGTCCATTCACAGACAAATTGTCCATTACAGGTTGCATGACGGATGGCAAAGACCTAATGGTTGAGAAGATATCAAAGAATTGCACACGATTTGTGCAACCATTTGATGTGTTTTGATTCCGATCAATCCAAGATTATGGCAGGAGATTTGTACATAGTATGAATCTTCTTCATCTGGACGTTATAATGTACCAACGAAACAATCAAATAAAGTTCGTGTCCATACGAATCACTTCTGATCACCGCGATACATTAGATTGTTTCAGTTTGCGTTCTGCAAGGCAGGTTACGAACAAATTATAGGCCTATAACTTTTGAATCACTTGTCGAATTTGCTTTTTGCTTTGGTTCTGCGAACTGTTCTCTTGACGGATGCAACAGAATTGCACATATAAAATGTTCATGGTGCAAGGGAGTATTTTGCCTGCGTCATTTCTTCATAAAACAGAAGAACAACAGTGATCAATTTTCATCTCTAACCTATGATTATTGTGAACAATGTAATGACTAATCGTATCTAACAAACCCGTTAGTTATTGCGAAACACTTTTTTTTTTCTGTTACTTCCGATAGCTTTCAATTCGTATGTCAATATTCGTTACTAATTACGTTGTACTTAACGCGTATAAATGCGTATATCCTCATTTTCTCATATAAACTTCCAAGTTGAATATCTCCAAACGTTCTCAACCGTACAGGAATTTTATTAACTTGTTATAATCAGCATGAATTGGGACTTCAAATGACATGCTTAGTTTTTTTGCAGGCGAGTGCTTTCTCCTGAACTTCCCTTGTGAGGTACAGCCAGCAGTGCTTTGTTGATGGAACTTTCAAGAGCTGCTCGGAACAATTTGCACAGCTGTACACATTTCATGCTAACATAGGGAGTTCAAGTGAGAATACATAAATCGTACCAATTTTGTACGCACCGCTCCCTGACAAAACTGAAAGTACTAATGTCCAAAATTATTGTCGCATATCGATAACTGTCTTCTTGTAAGAATATAATTTGATAATTTTGCAGAGTACTTTTAATACTTATATTATGTGTATAATCAGAAAATTTATATTTGTGTAGGAAAAGTATTATAAATACGAAAATCATAATGAGTAAAATAAAATGTAACCAAATGGACAAGAAAATTTTATTTTCGTTTTATTGTTCTTATTTACTGCTCTTTTGACATGAAATTTACCACATACTTGTCTTTGTCGATTATACACATACTAACATTATAAGAAATACCGGGTGAATTCGTTATCAAATTATATTACTAGAACATATTTATAATCATGTGACAGTAATTTTGGACATGAGTGTACATACAGAGACCTGTTTACCTTTGTTAGGTGTTGGTCTAAACAACTCGATCCTAAGGATCATCTAGTTTCTTTCATGCTTCTTGGCGTCCGGTAATGTTACGTCTAGCAGCTTTCTCTCAGGCTCGTGGCAGTCAGCACGCCATCGTGGCAGTCAGTACCAATAATTGGCTGTGGCAGTCAGCACCCGTGGCAGTCAGCACCCCACCTATGCACCAAGGCTAAGGGAGACAGTGACGATGAGAAATGAATGAAACGGGAAAACTCCGAGAAAACCCACGCACAAGTAGTACCTGTTCTTGTGCAAGAATCTTAGTCTTGCACCCCTTAGTCTTGGTCTTGGTCTTGCATGCAAGACTCTTGCAAAAACTGCACTATCATATGCACCGGAGGTAATACCATTGAAAGACCGTGCCCCCTTCCAACAATGGTACATATAGCCTATGCTTTTTTGCTTTGTAGGAAGTTTCGAGAAATTCTTCCCCATGTATCAATAATAATAATAATAATAATAATAATAATAATAATAATAATAATAATAATAATAATAATAATAATAATAATAATAATAATAATAATGCAGTGCTTGTTCGTGAGGTTTACGCGTAAAGTCGAAAAATTTGACCCTCACTTGAAAAAGTCTTAGTTGCGTCCCTGTTAATAACCGAAACAATGTAAAGTATTTTCAGTCGAAAATCTGATTCAACACTGACCGTGAACTTGTTTTTGTGAATAGTAATGCGTGTTAAGAAACTCCTGTATGAACCACAAGTAAATGTTAAAATTGGGGAAGAATTGACAGAGGAGAGCGCAATTGGAAGGGAAGTCTTTCGTCAATATTATAGACTATATTTAGAAATAGTGAAGAAGGTCCTTACTTAATTCGGATGGTATTTCGGTAAGAGACAGAGTGATTAGCTGTATACGTTTTGCAGATATGACACTTGTTGTGAAATAATAAGATATTGAAAGACTTAAGAGTCTTCATCCCGGCGAAATTAAAATACCGCTAATTTTACAGTAATTATGTGGTATCTTCAAATAGATAAAAGATAATTGAAATATGGAACAAGAGCGCCCTAGACAATATTATTTTGCATGAGGTACCGTTATCACAAGTCACCTAGTGGCTTTTCGTTTTCACCTGTTTAGAAACGCGAAAATAAATGCCGATTTTCAAAATGGATCGAAATCGAAAGCAGATAAGTGAGTGGTGATAACGGTATCTCATGTAAAATGATATTGCCTAGGACGCTCTTGTTCCATATTTCAATTATCTTTTATCTATTGGAAGATATCACATAATTACTGTAAAATTAGCGGTATTTTAATTTCGCCGGGATGAAGACTCTTAAGGAAAGACTGCGAAGAATATGAAATGAAAATAAGCGTAGGAAAACAAAAGCATTGTGATTGGGACTAAGCGTTATTATTATTATTATTATTATTATTATTATTATTATTATTATTATTATTATTATTATTATTATTATTATTATTATTATTATTATTATCAAATAGGGTGTTCCAAATATCAAATAGGAAGTATATCAGTCTTCGTGTTAGTGTTCTGGCTACGAGGCTGCAGAAACTCATCTGATAAAAAACACTTTAAAAAAGAAAGTCTAACTCTTGTTACACAAAAATGAAACAAAAACTAAAAACATTTTCAGCTTGAGAACTATTCTAGATACGAGCAATAATGTTGATCCATCCACCATGTGCTTATTTTAATTTCAAGGATTCATGACGTTTTAACTACTTTTTAATTGGTAGATTTGATGCTGAGCAATAAATCAGTACAAATCAGTGGCAGATCCTACCTGGGACCGGGGGAAGGGGTCTAGGCCAACTAGTTTTTTGAGTGACTAACATAATTGAAGCTATTATTTAAATATTTTTGAAAGTTTATAGGAAGCGTTGCCTTTTATTGTTTTTTTGGATTTTTTTTTTTTTTAAACAGATCAGTTGCAGTTTTAGTTTTTCTGTTATGTAATGTGTGAAACAATACTTTAGGTCGATAATGTCAACGCCCAACCTAGCCAAAATATCCACCGGCTTCTGCAGGACTCATGAAAAATTCTAAAATCATGATATATCTATCGTAGTCTAGGTTATGGCTGCCCCCTCAAGTTTTTTACCTTCTAGATCAGCTACTGACATTTATGGAGAGGGTGAGGGCAAGGGCGCCCATGTTGTGGTTTCCAGAGGGGGGAAAGTATAAGAGACATTTCAAATATAGTTGCAAATTTTGCTGTAACTATTCTAAAAATTCTATTGGGTTTTCGATCTTCCGAAGTATAATTTCCTGTAGGCAGGGACGGCGCCAGGAACGCTTGATGGGGTGGGCGGAAAGAGGCGGACCTAGTTGCTGGGTGGGCGGACAACGAAAATGAGAACTGGGCAATGTAGACATTTTTTTTGACAATAATTAAATTTTAATTTTTATACTCTTTAGTTAGCTAAGGCTCAGACCGAAATAGGGGAGAAACAAGGATGTGGAAAACAGCTGTGTTGGCCTTATAGAAGGTGCCATTCCAGCATTCACTTGGTAAAACTGAAGAAATGCAGGACTTAGGATGGGCTGCGGGAGTTCGTGGCAATATGCTCGACCTACCGAATTCCGCGTGGCACACACACTACCTCTACTTTCAGCTTTTTAAACAATAATAACGGTGTGTTCTGTGTAGTCGAAGAAGTTCAAGACTGCTTTACCTCCTCTCCCTCCAAGAATGCACATGAATGCATAGAAATAAAAGAAGGTTCAAACAACACAGACTAACAGATAATACTCTACTTTTCGTTAACAACATAAAATACACAATAAGTAGGTAAAGTAAAACAAGGATAAAATAGGCTGCTGCAAACATTTTTATCTTTGAAGTATTTATTACAAGAAAGCAAGAGACAAAAAATATAAATCAGTAACTTCAGAAGCAATGTTGTCGTCTTCGCTCTCTCCAACATCTAGTTCATTTTCACTTTCCTCGAAATCGAACACTTCAAATTGCGAATCCTGGTTGTCACATGTATTTGTATTTTTTGTCTTTTTCCCCATTGAACAAGAAGGATTATCACTAACATCAACGGATTGAAAATCGCGCTTCTTTGAACACGAGAAAGACACCGAGCCTCAGAAGAAATCGCTAAATTTTTTCGACATATTAGCTGAACAAGCACCGACCGCCAAGACTTCTGAACGCAACAGAGATCAACTCAACAATGCTATAATAAGAGCTTTTACAAATCTGTTTAATGCCACACGGGTAAGACATGTGGTACATTGCTGTAAACAATTGCAAGTTGGAACCCTCTTATAAGAAGCTATAGCACCAACACACAGCAAGGGCGCCGATTTCTCTGTAAATTGGGGGGGGGGGGAGCATTCAGATGCAGAAGGCATGCATGAGGATTTTAAGACAAATTGAATCCAAATTATGCCAAATATTGTATATTCATAAATAAAATGCGGGGGCGCACATGGGCTTTGGGGGAGCCCGGGCCCCCTTGGGCCCCCAGGATCGGCGCCCTTGACACAAAGCACTACTCTCCTCCCTCTCTTTCTCAAAATGAGACAATAGATAATACTGGCCAGCTCTGTCCATTATTTAGTTGGCATTTTAAAAAGCACTTTTTTTTTCAGTGCAGCACATACAAACACTGGCGTTTCAATAGCACGATTGTGCGTGTGTGTTAAACTTCAATTCATTAATCACGACTTTTGGCATCATTATATTACTACAAGTATCTGTCTTAAAATCATTGTCCATTGCAGAGTTAAACAGAGTCATAGAACCTATTACATTACAATCGAAAGTAATATCTATTGTTTGTGAAGTACAGGATGTCACCTTCAGTGCCGGATTTGCGTATAAGCTAAACAAGCTATAACTCTCTTGGGCTCAAAAAATTTTTAAAAAAAGTGGCTATAATGTAATTTCCAAATAATAAGAAAAAGCAAATAAGATAAAACGCACATACAACAACGGTGTTCTGTACTGTTATGTATTAAGCTCTCATGAAGCAAGTAATAAGACCCTGTTTTCCAACCCGCCTGCAATGGGATTTCTGTTGCCGAGCCCCGCTTATAATGGAACCCTCGTTTCCCAGCTCCGCTTGTAATGGGGATTTTGTTTCAGAGCCCCATTTGTATTTGGGACCCTGTTTTCCAGCCATTACACTTAGCTACTTTAATAAGACTTCACAGCATAAGTGATACAGTATCTTGTATGCGGATAGAAATCTAGTGCTACCCTTTCTTGTACTATTTGGAATTCGACAAGAAATTGAGTCTGGTAACAGTGGATGCTTAAGAAGAAGGCATGAAACGACAAGCTCGCGAAATAATAGTAAAATATAAAGGAATTACAGCCCTAAGCGGCAATAATCTTTACATCGCGAAATTATAGCTATTTTATTTCGCTGTACGTAAGTATGAAAAGTAGTTTGCAGAAGTATTTTCATAACTTTCAGATCTTGGCACTGATTTTCATAGTGATCTATAGAGTTGTGTTGATTTTGAGTTTAACGTCCCTTTCAGCAGCGAGGCTACATGAGACGGGACCTACTGATTAACGTGGAATCCGAACCACATGAGCTCCCACCGGGAATCGAACCCGGGTCTCCCACGCCAAAGGTGCGTACGCTAACCGCTTAGCCACGGAGGAGCTCATATAGTGATCTATAGAGTGCAATAATGGATCACTAAAGGCAGGGGCGGATCCAGGGGGCGATCGCCCCCCAGAATTGAATATGTTTCTATTTAAAAATAAAACATATCCTAAGAATTTTCACCTTTGTATTATAAACGTAAAATAAAACCTATTGACTTCGAACGACTGTCCCCCCTAAACATTCAGAATGGATCCGCCCCTTTGGCGTGGGAGACCCGGGTTCGATTCCCGGCGGGAGCTCATGTGGTTCGGATTCCACGTTAATCAGTAGGTCCACGTCTCATATAGCCTCGCTGCTGAACGGGACGCTAAACTAAAATCAACTCAATCAACTCAACTGGATCCGCCCCTGACTAAAGGAAAGAATAGGAGCACGAATCGTAGTGATTTCATCCATTCGTTCTAGGCATATGAGTCGTTCGTTTGTATATATTAACAGTATTTTATGTATTGTTACGTTCAGAACTGCCCGAATTTACCTTGTGTAAGTTAGTATGCAACAGGCTGAATCCATTAGGTTATCGGCACTAGTTACTACCAGTGGCGTATTTACGATTTTGTTTCGGGAGGGGCTTTGCTAACTTTCGGGGGGGCTTTTCCTGGAAATGTGAACATTCTGCAAGATATTTCATTTACTTTACTATACTAAGTGATTTCGGGGACGGAGTTAAGCCCGGAAGCCACCCCCCTAAATACGCCACTGGTTACTACTTAGCAAGGCAAGGTACCAACATCTTTTCACGTCGCAGTAAAAAGATGCTACCTACATTTATAGGTCTTATAATAATTTTAGTGCAACAGTTAGGTTTTTTAACGATGTTTTTATGATTTTCAGCTAGAGACGTATCTAGCCAGGGGCCGGAGAGGTCTACGATCCCAGTTGTTTGAGTGACAAAAATAATTGAAGCCATTACTTACATATTTTTGAAAGTTTAGAGTAAACTCACGATATATCTATCATAATCTGGGTTTTAGTTGCCCCTTCTCCAGTTTTAACCTTCTAAGTTCGCCTCTGGTTCCAGCGAATTTGTGTCGTATTACACCTTGTGTAATCTTCGAGGGTTGCATTCCATTTTGAGTTACTCCAGTAACCTGACCTGGAAAAAGCTCACACGATTAGTTGAGCTTCAGACAGTAATTACCAACCCTGGATGATATTTAGACTGTATTTACTTACACGGATCCCTGGAAACGTTTCAAACTTTACCCAACTGAATAGAAACAACTTGAAATGAGAAATGATGCGGTCTCCACATATTGTAGAAGCATGGCGTGGAGCGTTGATCATAGTTGGTGCAAAAAGATCGGCAAGGGACTTTATTGGTACCAAATTAAACTACCGCTAATTTTACAAATTTTACAGTTTTTCTGTAATGTATTCAAAACAGTAAGTTAAGTTAACGAAATATACACGAAAACGTATTTACTTAATAGATATGTATTAGGTCCATAAATTACCATATAGCATATATTCAAACAGAAAAGGCGAAATTTTGTCGCTGAAAAAGAATGCTAGAAATAAATTGGCCCCATTATCTTCAATAGCTTAGGGCCCCATCAAACTTAAATCCGGCACTGGTCACCTTCATTATTCTACTTCTGTTGCAGGGGTGTCATTTCAGACTTCGCTTGAGGGGGCAAGAACACCAACAACATAAGACTTTCACAGTTTGCACTAGTATATTAGTAGACAATCGATAAAGTATATGTATTCCTCAAAATCTTGCGGGGGGTAATTGCCCCCTCCTGTCCCCCCTTAATGACACCCCTGTTCTGTTGGGGTGGGCGGATGGGTGGGCGAGGCCATCCATCGGGTGGGCGGTTGCCCACCCCCGCCCACCCTTAGCGCCGTCCCTGCCTGTAGGGGGCGAGCGCCCCCTCTTGCAACCCCCCCTGATGGGCGCCCTTGGGTGAGGGGAATCAGAATAACAGCAAACGAAAATTCAGTAAGTTAAAAAAAGGGATGGTGGACCTATAGGAACTAGATATTCTGTAAGACGTGTAATGTTAAGGATCAGCAATTCTATCAATATTATTATTACTTTTTAAGTAACAAATATGTATTTTTAGTTTATCTCAAACACACATTTCGATTGCGTTACTGTAAAATACATGTTCTTAATGGTTTACTTCTCTACCGGTTTTGTATGTGAAGGCGTAAACAATATTTTATGAGTTGATGAGCTTAACTCTAGTATAGTAACCGACCCAAGTGTATAATGAGCGATGCGGAAGATTAATTGCTTGTGTCTAGTGCAAAATTGTATTCTGAAACATTCGACCTCCAATTGGAGCGCAACAAATCAAGACATCTCCGACAGCTGGCTGGAAAATAACCTAACTATAATTAATTTTGCAAATCTGAGAGTTAAAACCATTTTCTTGTAGCGTTCATACTACGTAAATATACGTAGACGTTGTTGAAAAATACTGTAAGATTAATGACACAGAAAAAGAAGAGCATGAACTTTCTCTGATTCTTCGAATGACCTTGGGTGCATCATAAGGGTCAAAGAAGCCACTTTCTCCGGGTGAAAGATCAAACGATGTGGTTAGTTTTGTGGATAATAATGGCGACGACAGTGGTGTTAGAAAGTCATTAACCACAGTTCAGATGTGTTGTTGAGTCAAGGTAGAAATCTTTTTTTCTTTCTCCTTTCTTTCTGTTGAAAATAAAGTCTTTACATTGTATGTATGAAGATAATGCGATGCCTCACATATGATTTATAACGAGAGAACCACAGGCTACACTGGAAGTATTAACATATTTCCTCCTAAAAGCGTATAATGGACAAAAAAAAAAAAAAAAAAAAAAAAATCAAATATCACGCGTGACTAAAGAAGAAAAAGATGAATCACTTTGGCCAGCGCGTGGCTGATTTCCTGGAGGTGTTTAAAACTTGAAAAATCACTTATGCAGTGTAAGAACAGAAAGGAAAAGGATTCCTTGCCGGTAGGCACTATACAAGTTTCAATTCAAAGTATTTGAAGAATGTATTATTATTATTATTATTATTATTATTATTATTATTATTATTATTATTATTATTATTATTATTATTATTTTTTTATTATTATTAAGGGTGCCCACAAGTGAAAGGTCATGTCGAAAGCCTTGCCATTGAATTTTTGGGGGGGAGAAGAGAAAAATTAGAAATTTAAATCAATCACAGTTAAAATGTGTATTAAATGTTTTTATACTGAAATATCACTTTCAATCAAGCCTGTTAGAATCCATCGATGGAGAGTGAGGATTGGATTACTGTTATGGGAAACACATGATAGGAGAATTCAGGTGATAGAGTCATTTATTGCATACAGCTAAAAATTAAAATGTTATCTATAATATTCATATAAATTCGCCATCTGGTAACTATCAATATATCTCCGAAAATCTTTGATTGAATGAGATTAAATTTATTAGTTTAAATACTAAATTTAAATCTAAATTTAAGGCTAAACTTTATTCTTGGCACCAAAGTACCAGGGAAGCAAGAAAGTTCGTGCGCTTTTTAACTACTCCCGTGTCCATTTGGCTGCTGCGGCGACATCTGTCGCCGTAGCATGAAAGTTTTGACTGTTTGGGAAAGCTTAATCATTGACACATCAGCCACGGTGAATACAACAACGCATTTGTTAGTGTGGTGTGTAAAAATCGCTCGTCATCATGTCAGTGTCAAATGAAGTTCTTAGAACTTATTTGCTTTACGAGTTTAAATTGGGGACAAATGGTGCAGAAGCAGCTAGAAAAATATGTGTTGCGTTCGGAGAGGGTGTAATAAGTAAACGTACAGCACAAAAATGGTTCCAGGCCTTTTCAACTGGTGACGAGACCTTGCAAGATAAGCCTCGCTCTGGGAGGCCTAAATCAGTGGATATGGACCACATGAAGGCCGCTATTGAAGATGATTCCAGTCAAACATGTGAGGAACTTACTCACCGATTCGAGTTAAGCAGGGAAACCATTCGGGTAAGTCTGCATCAGTTGGGGAAGACCTGGAAACTGGGTCAGTGGGTCCCTCACCAGATGACCGCTACAAGCCAAATTCTAAGACTGAATATCTGTTCATCTTTTTTGACGAGACACAAAATCTGTCCAATTTTGGACCGTATATTAACTTGTGACGAGAAGTGGGTCATGTATGACAATAAAAAACGGTCATACCATTGGCTATCACCGAATGATCCGATGCCTTTGACTGCAAAAACGAACGAACATCCATCAACGCAAGGTTTTGCTCTGTGTTTGGTGGACTACAAACGGTATCGTGCACTACGAATTCTTGGAACGTGGTAAGACAACCACCAAAGATGTGTACTCACCACAACTGAGAACGGTAGCCACCAAACTGACTCTGAAACAGCCAGCAGTAGTGAACAGAAGAGGTGTGCTCTATCACCAGGACAACGCGCGTCCTTACACCGCAAAACAGACGCTGGAGGTAATCTCAGAACTTGGTTGGGAGCTTCTACCTCATCCTCCCTACTTCCCAGATGTCGCCCCTTCGAATTACCATTTATTCTTGGCCATGGACAACTTTATGCGTGGCAGGCAGGTCAAGACTGAACAAGACGTCAAAAACTCAGTTGCTGAGTTTATCGAGTCTCGGGAACAAATATTCTAGAAAACTGGCATTTACAAGCTTGTTGAGCGTTGGGAGAAGCTTGTAGAAGCAAATGGAGGCTATTTTGCCGAATAAATAAACCGTTGAAACCCTGTAATTGACAGTTTTATTTCATAGTATAAAAGCGCACAAATTTTCTTGCTTCCCTGGTATATGTACAGAACATGGCTAAATGAATATATTTTAAACCTAATTTTATTTAAATTAATTCGTAGAAAGTTACGATTATTTTGCTAGTTAAGAAATTATTTTAGAAACAAATCATTGAGGGTTGAATATGCAATATACAGGTCTTTTTAAGACGTATAGATTTTGTCACAGACTTCTCATTTGAATGACTTACATTAAGACGTACTGATTAATTAGAATGTCATGAAGAAACCTCAACAGTGATGTCATTCAGCTGATTCGCACCGGTTCCCCCGAACCGGTTATTATCATTTTTCAGGTTGCGGTAACCGGATGATAAAAGTGTCTCTTCACCTCTAGATCCAGTACTTAATGAAGCGAAGTTAATTCTTTAGTATCATTTTTAAAAAATCAATATACAAAATATCCACATAGAGATGCTAGCTAAATGACTTAATCCAAGTCACTATTACTAGTATAATTGAAATAATAATAATAATAATAATAATAATAATAATAATAATAATAATAATAATAATAATAATAATAATAATAATTATTATTATTATTATTATTATTATTATTATTATTATTATTATTATTCTAAGTCATCTTATTATAGTGATCATAGAACCTGTTGTTAAATAACTTGAATGACACCACTAAACCTAACTATTAATCATTAAAAAGTCCTTAAGCTCGCATAAAGTACTGTATAATTCCGAAGATATGAATTCATACTTTTCATTATTCTATAAGTACTAGACTGATTGTGGTTATTTCTTTTGGTTAATGAAAGACTTTTGAGCTTAACTGGTTTTACTGATTATTCAAAGTTCACTTAGAAGCACTATACTGAGTACTGGTTCCAGTTCTAGACTTCGACACAGGCATACAAAAGATACATTGCGGCAAATGACTCAACAAGGACAATGCATACGTTGAAAAGTAGGTTATGTAGGCCTATCGCTAACTTCACAGCAATATAATCATTTTATACTGATGATCGTGTTTCATTTTACAGTCCGTCGAAATCTACTTTCTGGATGGGCCTCGTATATTGCTGTTTCAAAGTGAGAGATCTGGTAGGGGGCCGGGCTTGGTAGAGCATTATGAAATTGATGTAGGGCTCAGCTCTACAGAACACCATCGGAATTTAATTTACCGACTATAATTTATTTCCAGGGCATTAATTGTTGTCTTTTGTCTAATGTGCATTGAATTTAAGTTTGACAGACTTTTTCATTCCAGAAGAAACAAACATGTTCAGAAACAAATATAAGTTCTAACGAAGAATCCAATAAAGAACGAGAAATATTGTTTTATATACAGAGATTTGTCAATTTAATGAAAAGACCAGGAGGAAGAAACACATTAGATGTCAGGGTTGGCAACGGTTAGTCAGCGACCAGAGCACTGGGCTGTTGGTGGTAGTGTGTTAGGGCAAACTCTGTACTACGTAGATCAATAGGACAGCAATATGTAGTGAACTGAGGAGACGATGGTAGAGTAAAATGGGCGACCTCTCTGATTTTCAAGGAAGGAAAACTTTTAGCGCTTGGTTATGTGGTACGAGCGTGGGGAAATATGTTGGGTGTGTCACGAGGAACAGTGTCCATAGTGATAATGGCCTGAAACGCTAACAGCAAAATCATGTTGGCGAAGAGGAACAGTGGTCGGAATAAAAACTCAGTGACAAGTATCCCGCTCAGCATTAAACCGGATTGTTACTCAGAACCTCGTGTGAAACCAGAAGTGGTTCACATTTACTACCAGTTCCATATTCAATACTGATTTTCATATAGCAAAAACGGTTGAGAGATATCGAGATCAGATTTCTTGCATCGATTTAGTTTCGATTTGCAATAAGTTAAATATTCTCCTTTACTCTATTCAAACCAGAAGTTGTTCAAATTAATCCTTTTCAGATTCAACCTTTATCGCTATAGAACAAAACCAGTAAGGGATAGCGAGTAATGGCTTTCTGATATGCATTCAGCTTCCGAGGAACAGGTTCTACCTTTGATCTTATTAATCTATTACAACCAATAGTTATAGATGTACTAATTCAAGTTTGAGTATTCAATTCCCATAGGTTGAAAGTCTACCATAGTTTCACAACTGTGGATGGCCCCGCGTAGCGTAGTCGCTAACACTCTCGCCTTTGGTGCGAGCAGTCCCGGGTTCGATTTCCGGTGGAGGCACTCGGTCGAAAAATGTAAACGCTTTTTCAGACCAGCCACCCTGAATGAGGTTTTCCTGGGTTTTCCTCATTCACACCAGGCAAATGCCGGGGTGGCACCCAACTTATAGGTCCCAGATCGTTTTCTTCCTTCCCTTTCCCCGGATTGTGTGCTCGCCGGGGAACGTAATCCCTCAAACGTGACGGGCTAAATGGTCATAACTGTCTCCAGGTAGTGGGAATTATAAAAATAAATGTGTTATTGATTGAATGCTTGATTACTAATCATATCTTTCATTTTCTTGTTTGTTTGTAGAAGTTTATGACCCCTTTTCAGCACCGAGGCTATATGAAACTTGGGCCTACAGTATTGGGTGGACCATCATAATGCATTCAATGGTTTCTGATAGGGAATGGAATCCGCTATCACGTGTATCAAGTGCGCGTAAGCTAGCTACTACAGGGTGTCTATCGGTCACGAAAGTCACGAATGTCACGAAAAAGTCACGAAATCAGAAAACGGTCATGAAAGTCACGAAAAAGTTACGAAATTTAGCTTTTGGGTCACGATTTTTTCTTTAACTGTGCAAATGTAAGTACAGATTGGAAAATTTTATTCTATAAAACGTCAAAATTCACCATAAAATTGTCTATGGCCGGCTTTAGACGCCACCAAGAGGCAAGCAAAGTACGTTTTTCTATCGCATGGATGAAAATTCGGCCTAATTCGCACCCAAATTCGCTCTTGAAAATGTTAGGAAATTTTATGATTTGGTAAAGAAAAGGTCACGAAAAAGTCACGAAATTTCATTTTGGAATTTTAGTAGACACCCTGTACTAGATCAGGAGAAAGTTCTGATTGTATCTAAATATAACGTACAGAGATCCTGTGGATTCTGATAGTGTCATTTCATATCATCAACTTTTTTTAAAATAAAAGTTCTTAATTCTGCTTTGGATCACTATATTCCAAAAAATAATTTATAATTCCACCATTTTGCTACTACCACAAGGCAACATTTGCATGAATCCTAGTTCTAAACTAAAAAAAAAAAAAAAAAAAAAAAAAAAAACCCGCTCATCTCTCAAAATTTACTGCTCTGGGTACGTGTTTCAAGCGCCCCGTAATAAATACTGTTACGCAAGAACACGTATTATTCTAGCTATAAACATGAATGTTATTGTCGCTAATTGGAACTTAAAAACTAATTTTGCTCTTCATCAAAATACGTATTATTTCAATGAGTTGAACATCGTCAGAAAGTGAATTGTTAATGCTTATAATTCCATCAGACCTAGTCCTACACAGAAAGGAGTAAAAGAGCTTTTACTTTCAGCATCCAAGGAGTGGGTGGATGGCTTATTTTTTCTTCTAACATATTTTTTTTTATTCATGGCTTTCACAACAGAAATTCACTTCGTTCTTTCACACCACAAAACATCCATTTGTAATCATCAGATATTATTGTTAATTTTTCTACTACTTCTTCTTCTTCTTCTTCTTTCTCCTTTCGAATAACTGATAAGTTAATGGATCAAGGAAAGATGTAATTGAATCATCATCTTTAATTAGAACACTTAATTGATCTTAAATGTACAATGAAGTTTTACATGACATCTACAAAAGGAAGTAAAGATAAAAGATTTATGCTCAATCACACTTCCCAGGTGTTCAAGTACAATAGCTATTTGGACATTGGTGAGCAGTGATAACACGGATCATGGGCTGCCTGGGCTACTTGGACCACCATTTTGTTCGGGTCATTCGGTTCTAGGTCTCACTTCTCAGGCTGGGTTTGATCCAGTGAGTGACCTAAAGATACTCGTTACGGAGACAAACTCGGTGACTCATACAAACCCAATGACTAACTATGAGACAAATCCGATAGCCCAAACAGATCCGGTAACTGAGACAAGTCCGGTAACCCAGACGCAGCGACTGAGACAAACCCAGTGAGCCAAACAGACCCAAGGACTGAGACAAACCCGTGATCCAGACTCGATGACAGATAAACACGGTGGCCCAAACAGATCCTGTGACTAAGATAAACCCGGAGACAGAAAAGCAGCAGGTCATATTATTTTTGTAACAGTACTAGATAATTTTATAGCCGATTAATGACGTCCACTACTCAAACTCGAATTTCACATTCTCGATTCCCGACGTGATATTATTTCTTATCAAATATAATTTCATGTTGATTCGTTTTCCTATACAAAAAAAGTAGTTTTGAACACAGACTAAACAAGAAGATTTAACAAAACACTATTTTTGTGCTCAGGGAGGTTGCTCATATTGTATGCAATATGTTTTACGGGCTCATTCATCTTAGATTTTGATATCCCTTATAAGAAAAACATGTAGCTTTTATTTTTCGTGATTCATAGGCGATTAAAAGACTGGACCAGGAACTGGAAAATAAAAATAAACCCAGATAAGACGACGCTCGTCGACTTCGGGAAACATTATAAGAGGAGGCAGTACAACCTGACGCTGCACGGCACTCATCTAGAACAGCAACCGCAAGCCAAATACCTAGGCGTCATCTTTGACAGGAAGCTGACATTTGGACAGCACATCACTGAAACGGCAGCAGCAATCAACAGAAGATTCAAGGCACTCCTTCGGATTCTCCTCAGCCCGCAACTATCACATGATGCACGAAGAAACGTGTATATAATGTGCATCCGATCACTACTGCTGTATGCGCACCCAGCTGGGAGCATGCAGCACACTACAACCACCGGCGCCTCCAGATAAGTCAAAATAGAGTTGCAAGGGCGATCACAGGACATTCCCTCCACAGCGCAAATACACGAGGACGGAATTGCCGTTCCTCAGCGAGGTTAGACAAACCCTGTCAACCAGATTCTGGACCAATGTCAGGACTCAAACAAACCCAGCAGTAGCCCAGATTGGAACCAGACCACTGCCGCCAAGAGCAACCTATCCAATGCCAGGCCCACAATATGCTAGACAGAAGGAAATCGAAAGGACTTGCGACAGTTGCACTTCTTCAGAAGAGTTACGTTAACAATCAACAGTCAAATCCACACAACATATGGAAGGCAGGAGCTTAGGCTCGTAACTTCTCACAAGAAACCTTCATGAAGACTCCATGCTCAATGCTCACATAAGTACAGCTGAACAATAAACTTATTTAGTTGTTACCTATTTTGATATTGCATTTTTTGATGTTATAACGTCATCAGAGATATGATTGAAAGAATAACACAAATTATTGTAACTAGTTAAAAATATGTTATATTAAGCAAAATATGCGGTTAGAAAGTTGATGCACCCTGTTTCGTTAACCGAGCAGTCGGTTATTCTAAGATGCTAACCAGGTTACCGGTTACAGACTATGATTGATAGTGGTAACTACGTGATGGGTTAGCGTACCCCTGTGAGTTATTAGACACTGTAACCTAGCAATATTAACCTGTAACACAAGGTTGCGATCACCTTCTCTCGTTAACCTTTTACGCTTGGTTGCTGGAACCAGGGCTGTCGCGTGGGTTGTAAGCGCTCGGGGTGAGAATTTCCAGCCCCCCTTCCCCCCGTGTATTACGAAAAACAACTAGAGTTTATCCTGTACTCCTAGATTTAAATATGAAGTGTAAGATCATAATATAATACAAAAAAAGTTAGTATTATGTCATTTTTTTAAAAAGTGAATGGCTTTTGCCGTTAAAACATAAAAGTCAACGGAAACATCGTTTTGAATTATTGAAATCGAGTGCTATTCTTCTTTATTTCGAACTTTACACATCAATATAGTAATAGCATATAATGTATAAATAACGATACAAATATTTAAAGATTAAAAAAAAAAAAAAAAAAACTCCTCTTTTCACAGAGAGAGTTCCAGTTGAATAAACCTAGATGATGTTTTACATTACCGGTAAATTTCAAGTTCAATACTCTATCGGTATCTCTCAAAGATCTCATCTAGATCCCCTGTTGTTTCTTCTTGTTATTAATGATATTTTTCTGTGTATTAAAATTTCTCAAGTTGATCTTTTTTTACCGATTATCTCAAATTATACTCCAAAGTAAGTTCAATTGAAGACTGCGTGAAACTTCAACAGGATCTACAGAGAGTTCAAATATGGTGTGATAAGAATAAATTAGTCCTGAATGTGTCCAAATGTAAATCTGTATCTTTCACGAGGAAAGAAATTCCAATTAACTTTGCCTATAAAATAAGTGGCACTTTCTTCCAAATACTATCAAAGATTTTTTTTTTTTTAAACCAAATTAACCTTTGCTCAACACGTTGACGCAATAACGAGTAGTGCATACAGAAACCTAGATTTAATTTATTGGATAGGGCAGGATTTCTACAAAGAATCAACATTTATAAGGTTATATTTTTCGTATGTAAGGTCAAAATTAGAATACTGTTGTACTGTTTCGACACCAAATATCACTAAATACTCTGTTGCAATACAAAATATACAGTTTAAATTTTTAAAAATGCTTGTATATAAGAAAACCAGTTTCTACCTAAAGTATGTCCACTATGAAGACTTAGTACCGAATTTTAGTTTTCAAACATTAGAGAAAAGGATATGGGTTTTTGATTTTTTGTTCTTAAATAAATTATTAAACGGGTAAAATTGACTATCCAGAATTAGTTGCAGAAGTATTATTACTTATCCCAACAGGTAAGACTAGAACTGCAAATACTGGGACATTCTATTGTAGAAAAACAAGAACTAACATATTACATAAGTCTCCTCTGTGGAGAATGTGTGCTTTATACAACGAAATCATCAAATTTCATGTAGTAAATGTATTTAGTATTTCCGAAAACAAGTTCAAAACAATTGTCAAGCAATAACTTCTGCATAATTAAACGACGTATATTTGTGTATGTATAATAATGTATGTATATTAGATAATTATGTACACGACACTACAACTGGGCATTAAGCCTGTTATGTTGCCCTTACGAAATAAATAAATAAATTTTACTTCGCCATAGTCTGATCATTATTAAAAATATCTCAAATAACATTATTTAAAAAAATCATTTACTAACATAATCTGAATTCCTTGAATTTTGTTGATTTGTCGTCCCGGCGCCCCCTTTGGCCGCGGCGCCCTTGGCAATTGCCCCGGTCACCCCGTCCACGCGACAGCCCTGGATGGGACAGACGACTATTGATGTCCCTATATTGACAAACTAACTTGGTTACTGTTCACCTTTTTCTTGTTTGCTAGTAACCTTTCTTTTTTTTTGAGTGTATCATCTTCATTTGTGTAATTGGAATAGTTAACGTGCTCTGAAGAATCTTCTTTTAACATTTTTTGTTAGTGTTTCTTTTTCCTACTTTTGGTATTTTTAAATTTTTTTTAGGGCACATGGCTCAGTGGAAGAGTGCCTACCTCTGATGCGTAGGATCCTTTGTTCGATCCCCGGCCAAGTAACTTTATGGTGGACAACATCGTGTCCGTGGGTTTTCTCGGGGTACTCCGTTCCCTCACACTTTGTCATTCCAACAATTCTTCCATTATCTGTAACGTGCTTTATTCAGTCTCCCTTAGCCTTAATCGTGGGACCTTAAGCTGAAAGATTTCATTTTCATTTTTAAAATTATTGTTTGTTTTATATTTTTATAATTTGTTATTACTTTCTTTCTTTCTTTGTCTTTTTCCGATCCTTGTTTTTTCTTTATATTTCAAATTTGAATTATAATAATGAATTTATAATCTCAAAAAAAATATTCTTTTAATTTGTAGATCTTATATCTGATTTGCATTTTTTAAAATGTGAATTTTCAATGTTCAGCTTGTGTCAACCCAACGATTTTATTGCTTCCGGGGCAAATAGCTTCTTCACGTCTCCATTAAACAACCAATAAATCAAAAATCATGATCATTAAAACAAGAAAGAGAAGCAGCATGGCTCTTCATTTAAACCAGTAATTGACGGGGGCAAATGGCTGCGTGATGTTAAGAGGATTGTGTGTGCTTGAACATGTATATTTTTACATGTTTTTTTATAGTTCTGTTTTCAAATCATTTGGTCGAAACTTATATAAATTCAATTTCTATGAAGTAATCAAGAATATAGCGAGAAACAACTCAACTGCAACTAATATCTAGTAATAATATATCTTGAAGAACAATTGACAATCAGTGCTGCTATTATACCAACCATGGGCGGCGATTAGGGGGGGGCAAAGGGGGGCAGTTGCCCCCCACTTTTTTAAAGTCACCCATTAATGTATATATCTAGTTTCATTTGGAAATGTAAAGCTATTGTATGTATTACTGGTTCATAGGGAAAAAATGATGCCATATAATATCTGCTGTTGCGTGAGTACGTATCGGTTGTCTCCCCGTGGAATTAAGAAAGCTACAAGAACTGCGTTGTGATTGCCACGGATAATGGCCCAAAAATTAATCTATTGGAGCGCAATTCCAGTGTACTTTCATTTCTTCTTACAAGGGCTCGATATGTTAGTCAGCCGCTTTGAAACTAATTGAGATAACATTTCACACACACACACACACACACAAAAGTCTCATAAATTTATTCTTTAAATGAACAAAAATTGACAGTACCTAAAATGTCTTTTCTTCTTTCTAATAGGAAGGAATATTGATTAAAAGAGTGTCATAAGAAATAACTACTAACTTTTTCCATTGTTTTGCAGTGTAATATACGACTGAAGTGGTACCTTTAGGTTTATACGAGTGCATATATAATTAAATTTAGTGAATTCAACATAATTCTAGGTTTTAGGATTATTTTTGTATAACTACAGTATGGAGTGATTCTAAGTATTGTTGAGTTTTGATGTATTCCAAGAAAGTGAAAACTGCACCTCATGGCAACGAATATGTTTCAGAAGGGTCGCGGTGGCTCAGTGGTGGAGCGTTCATCTTTGGTGCGTGGGATCCTTATTTCGATCCCCGCTCAAGCCAAGTGAATTTTGTGATGGACAGACACCGTCTGCGTGAGTTTTCTCTGGATTCTCCCGTTTCCTCCCACTTTCTTCAATCGACCATTTCATTTATTTCTCTTCATCACCGTCTCCTTTAGCCTAGCCGGTATGGCCGTGGGACGTAAAACTGAAAGATTTCATTTTCATTTTAACATGTTTCGGGAAGCTGCAAAAGTACTTCTTTAAATGTCGTACCATATGCTTGTAATATTTACTGTCTTTCAAAGAGTAATAACATACATTTAATAGCATGTGTTTAATTAAAATTATAAGTAGTTCATTAATCCCCAATTTCAATATAACTTTTGCAAAACAAACCTCGTTATTCATTACTATGATTAATATTATCCTTTCTGTTTATTTATTTTGCAAATTTGTTACTAAATAATCTGATCACACAATTTTCCAGACAGAATTTTAAGGTGTTCATAAGCAAGAAATCAAATCTCTTCTTACACCTTCGTTGTTTAAGAGTACACACGGAAAAGAAAGTATTTGACAGTTGAAATATTTTCTTTTGCCAATAACTCGGGAACAAATGAATTAATTGGGATCTTTTTGTTGTTATCCTTAGAATAGTTATAACTTGACAATTTGCCGAAGTCGGTACTCTAATAGGTTAATTTATTGTGAGTTATTAGGAAAAGAAATTTAGTCACCTGAAGAATACTGTCTTTCGTGACTGTACAAAGGACAAGCATCTACTTGCATTGCTCTTGTCAATTTACTTAATAAAATGTGAAATACGATATACGGTATACGGTATTTTAACTGAAAAAGATAGTATCCTATTAGTTATGCAACCTTTCGTCAAATAAGTGTTAGCATCAACCAAGGAAACTAACATTGATATACAAATATTCAGATCATGTCTTCCCCCCACTTTTAATGTCCAATCGCCGCCACTGATACCAACTGAATATTTAACAATTTATTATCAATTTAATTTAATATTATCTTTAAATATGTTAATACGTGATTCCCTAAGACATATTGTTCGTGCCAATAACTAATGTATTTTATTAAAACAATGCACTAATGCATTACTAGAACAAATACAATATTGTAAAATATTATATTGCAAATGGCAGCGGACTATCTAATTAAATACAGAAAATCATATAGAAATTATAGAATAAAAAAAATTAAATAATTCAATTTTAATTCGTAACAACTTTTGCTTATGGACAATTTCAGATTAAGAAACACTGCTGTCATAAGATGATAATAATACTACTGTATTATAACTTAATTAGGTAGCCTACATAGAGAGAAAACTTATACATTTGTAGCACATTGGAACGTTACGTCTGGTACAATTATTAACACCGATAATGATGATAGATGAATGAATGAATTAATTAATTAATGAAATCAGTGATTCCCAACATGGGTGGCGCACACACTGAAGAAATGTGAAGAGCGAACAAAAGATGCGCCATCTGCTGACAGAACTAAACGGTGGAATTGTGATTAAAACACCACATGTAATGACCAGTTATAATTTAGAGTTAATAAACTTTACAGACGCTACATATTTAACATTTTATCTTTCCTATTTCTATCCAAGATTACGATATTGAAAACCGAATAACTATGCAAACTAAAATTCTTTACAAAATTAGCAGAACTTATACAGGGTGTATCAAAAAGGACATAACAACTTTGAAAACTCATATTAATTTATTTATTTAGCTTACAGACATGGTTTTGGTGCCATTTTCTAGCAAAATACATCAGGGCCTAAAATTGAGTGGAGTACTCCACACTTTGTAGAACTGAAGGAAAGGAGTGTGGAACTATAATTCTTAAAGTGTGGAGTAGTTTTAATGTGAGTACCTTACTTTTCTCGGATTATGTATTTAAAGGCGTTTAGTGTGTCAAACTAAGTCTTACTAATTCAATACATTCATTATGCAATGGGTTACTCAATTCCATATAACTGCCAGTATATGACATTAAACCAGAATTAATACGTATAGATATCTCCTAGATGGCAGGGAAAACCATTGCCAATTTTGAGGTGAGGGAACTTTTTAACTATATTTAGTTTTCAAACGTTTTCGGTTGCATTCATATAGTTTTAAAATATGCAACTAACTGCACGTTTATCTGTTGTTTCAATAGGACATTGCACTTTTCCAATATAATGAAATGTGTTGTTTTGTAGATAAAAATTACACGATCCTTTGAATCCGTTATAGAAATATATACTACCAGAGATAACATACGTCAATAACCGCCAAAAATCTAGCCGAAGCACCGTAGACTCTCAACAACCAATCATAACCCAGGAAATATTATCCGTTCGTAAGTTTCATGGGAAAAAAATCTCGCTAGCCGGCCCGGGTTAATTCTTTTGTCTATAGATCAGTGGTCGCTGTTTGGTGACGATGCATTCTTGTCTTTGGTAAAGTAATTTCATTACTTTAGAAACAATAACGAAAATGTAACAGAGGAAGGAAATAAAGAAACGAAAGGTAAGCCAATGTTCCTTTAGTTCGTCTTTATGCCTGCAGACACGACACCTAACACATGGCTCTCATCTAGTTGATTTACCGGTACTTTGTGCGGGTGCCTACAAGCAGCATAGGGTAATCAATTTTCCATGTTGCTGGGCGTTGGACATTAGGTCTATTTATTTTTATATGGAACATTGGAATTCAAAGCCTCAGTAAAATTATACAGGGATCCCGCCAGGAATTTATTAGTGTGGGCACCCACTACTGACTAAATATTACCCGGTTTTGAGAAATCGCGCTCACAGTCAGCATTATAAACAGGTACAGTAGCCAGTAGCCTATAATGCAGTAAATTTGAGCCAAGTTGGGCATGTTGGAGAAATGAGTACATGGTCTTGTCAGTGGAGAAGTACTTCACCAACTCGGAGTATTTCTATTCTTTTCACGTATTAACGTGGCAATTTTAAGTGTGGGTAAGGTGCAGGGCGGAATTTTAGTGTGGGGCGGCGTCCCGGCGATGCTAAGTGCGGAAAACGACGCCCCATGTGGAGAGATCCCTGAAAATAGGTACGCCTACTAATATAAGAAATGTAACATCTGTTTCTGTTTCTTCGTCATTACTTTCCATCGTTTTGTGTATGCTGCAGTGATAATGGGGAGTAAGTAGAATGCTGTAGACTAGACCCCCCGAATCGCTTTTATGAACCTACTCTCTCTCTCTCTCTCTCTCTCTCTCTCTCTCTCTCTCTCTCTCTCTATATATATATATATATATATATATATATATATATATATATATATATATATATGTACACCGGGTGATTAAATAAGAACGTACCAGGCCTATATCGCAGCTAATACTGCACGTAGAGCCTTCAAACAAAAAATTGAATTACCAAATCGGATGTGTAGAATGCAATAAAAATCGTAGCGAGACCAGTGGCGTCTCGTGAATACCTTCAACGGGGGGCAAACTTAAAAATTTGCAATGGAAAGTGGTGTAACTGTTGGAATCGTTCGAAAGGACATTAAATGTAAGGTAACTTTTAGAGGACAAACTTTGTCATATCCTTTCCCATTTAGCCGCTAGAAGCGTTGTTGCAGACTTGTATCTGACTACCCGTAGCAGGGCTTTATCTCAGCTAATAATGCACATAGAGCCGTCAAACAAGCAATTGAACTACCAAATCGTATGTGTAGAATGCAATAAAAATAGTAGCGACACCAGTGGCGTATCGTGAATATCTCCAAAGGGGGTCATCTGGAAAATTTGACATAGAAACATGGGTTGGTTGTGCCTCCATTGAAACGAGCGCACAATGGGAGAAACGTCGAGAGGAAACACCCTCGCACCATCTGAATTTCACCTAGTAATGCGACCGTGTTGCTGCCAACGAGGAAGAAATATGCCAAGGTGTTTCCTCTACGTCCTTTCCTGTATTTTAAGGTTTAATACCGTGCCTTTAATGTTGTTTGCTCTGGATGCCAAAATTTTCCTACATAATAATAATAATAATAATAATAATAATAATAATAATAATAATAATAATAATAATAATAATAATAATTTTAGTCGCAGGTAAACATGATGTACTGGACAGAAACCTGATTATATGTCAAAACAAATGCTGATTAAACTAGTTTTTCTATACTATATAAAATTTTTACCAGTGTGGAGCAGTGATTTCGTTGAATTTTAGGCTCTGAAATACATCAAGTTTTGTATCTTATGCCTAAATAGGTTCAATGTGGCTTCCATTGGTGATTTTTAAAATGAAACTTCCATCTTCATCCAACAGATGTAGCATTTCCACACAAAATTCCTTACGAGCTATTCTTCAGTATCTTTTAATTCTTGCATCATTTGCAATTTGTAACCCTTTTCTCAACCCAAGCGAAGCTGTCATGTATGGAACGCCCAGCTGTTGAGAAGCACGACGGGGTTGATTTTGTAGGACTGTTCATAAAGCTTTGTCTCACTTGCTGTACAACGTCTTCAGACGTACGGGTACAACCTGAAGATTTGTAGTGTCTTACCGAACATCTAGTCTCAATAAAAACACTTATGCCACAGATAAATTGTAGGCCTACTGGGAGGATCTTTACCATACTTTGTACGACGTTGCATAGTTGTCGCAGATTGGATTCTTCAAACTAAAACACACAGCTAGCATGCTCGGCACCAGTAAAGGCAGCCATCTTTGCTCCAACTGTCGCTAGTGCTTGTGGTGGCTTCTTTCTGAACTAGTGTACTACATAAGTCAAACCTTGAAGTATTTTGCTACAAAATGACACAGAATCCATGTTTGTAAGATAAATGAGTAAATCAATATGAGTTTTCAAATTTGTAAAGTTCTTTTTGATACACCCTGTATTATCAAGCAACAGCAATTATTATTATTATTATTATTATTATTATAATTATTATTATTATTATTATTATTATTATTATTATTATTATTATTATTATTATTATTGAAGATTTCAGAATTCAACGCTGCAACTGAAGTAGTAAAAGGAGTCAGAGAGAAAGCACCGAGCGGGAAGGAAGAGGGGCGAGAAGTATGTAGGGTTCAGGGAGGAAGGCGCCTGATAGATAAGTTGGAACCACTGGTTTGAATCAATAAGATAAAAATGTAACAAAAGATGTAGATATTTAACACTATTAAAATTATTACTTTCAGAATATATTATAATTGATGTTCAATTCATCTACTACATAATCTTTATTTCACAATATCTTGATTCCATTAAAAGATATAATAATTCATATTCAATTTAGCATGTTTCCACCCTTCTTTTATTTTACTTAATTGCAAGACTACCATAGAATTACCTTCTCATAGTAATTATTAATAGAGTGTATATTTTTATTTTATTTTATATACTTTCCTTTCACGCTGTATAATATCGCTTGCTTGCATTCGCGGAAATTAATGATTTTTTTTTTAATGATCCAACTCTTACTTTAGAGAATGTCTACTTTATTTGCTTCTTTTTTTTATCGTTGTTTTTAGAAGCTCGGCGTCACAATAGTGTCATTCTTACTCCTTGTATATAATTGTTGAGACAAGCCCTTCTCTCGAACTACCGGTGTACACGTCTTCACGTTTTCTTGACAAACCTCAAGTATATTTCATTCGATTACTTGTTCATTATGTAATTACCCATTCGCCACCGGGTCACGAACATTGAAAATAAAAGGAAATATTGTCTGGATGCACGCATGCGTCGATCTCATTATAAAATTCTTTAGATGGGACATTATATTAGGATTTATTTATTTATTTTTGCATATAGGGTTACGATATTATAGGACACTCTTAGTTAGATAATGTTACCGACGAGATTATATTTGAGCCTGTCTTGTCTCGAAATGATGCCGTGAAAGTACTGTCTCGTCTCAAAATTTATACTTCTTTATATTACAATAGTTCCGTCTCGTGTCCTATCACACTTTTTTTTTTTTTTTTTTTTTGTTAGTAATGTTGTTGCTCCATTACACGTGTGTTTTGAAATGTAACATTCATGGGAACTAAAGGGATTTAAGTCCGCTAAATACTCCGCCACATACATACAACAACATTAGTTCAGTTTTAATGTTGTTTTTAATTGAGATCCCTCATGGCTATACGTATCTTTGGCGAGGGAGATTCGGGTTTGAGACCAGTTGGGAGCTTATGTGGTTAGGATCCTACGTTAAGCTGTAGGTCTATACAGGAGTAAAAGTGGATCTGAAAAAGTAGGGGGACAGTAGGTATCAGTATAACGTCCCGCTGTACCCCTGCCTATCTTTACTCATTGTAATTTTTAGGAACTTGTGGGACGCCGTATCTATATTTTGGAGGTGGGGGGACGGCGTCCCCTCGCGTTCCCATGCACTTTAAGACCTGGGTCCATGTCTCTTATAGCTTCGTTGCTCAATGCGACGCTAAACTCTAAATCAAATCAAATCTTGATTCAAGCGCAACTTCACTGTTTGTCCTGCGTACAGTTCATGAATGATTCTTCGGCCCATCAAGTTGATCCTGATTTCTTTAAGTATTTTCAGAAGTTTGGTCCAATTGACCTGGTCGTCGAAAGCTTTTTGCCATTTGATGAAGCACTAACATAACTCTTCCCTTACCTCAAGAAATCGTTCTGATATAATTCTCATCAACACAATAGCATCTCTGGTGCCTTTTCCTTTCCGGAATCCAAATTGATTTTTATCCAACATCCGTTCTATCTTACTTTCCAGCCGCCTGTTCACCGTGAACGCAATAATCTTTCCAGTGTAGAAAATAAGGTTAATGGTCAGTGGCGCATCCAGAAGAAGGCACGGGCTGAAGGGAAGATATAACTCTTTTCGTGTTATTTCAAGGAGATAAGATGACATTTTTGTCATATTAGACCAATAATCTGTCCTCAATATCCTGTTAGTATAAATTAGCTAATATCTCCAAGTGTTGCAGTGCAAAATATTTTCCATCTGTGTGCTCATGAGTAAAGAAATACTAACTCCGTGGCTCAGCGATGGATCCAGAGGAAGTTGAGCACCTCCCACAAGGAAAAATATCTTTTTGTATTATTTCAACAACATGAAACGATAACAGTATTCTTTCTGCCAATTTATTAGACCTATAACCTGCTCTCAGTCTATTGTTAGTACAAGCTAGGTAATATTCGCAAGTATAACAAATTAATACTTTACACCCCCTCCGAACCTTCTATCCTTTTACGCATGAATGAATATATAAAATTTTTAATGGTCGAATGGCGAATTTAGAAAGGGGCAGGCTCGCCCTATTGTTAATACAAATTAGCTATTATTCTCAAGAATTACAGCGGATATTGTTTTATCCCTCTTCCCTTTTCGAACCTTCCATCCTTATGCGCAAGAATGAAGAGATATAAACCTTCCGTAGCCCAGTGGCGAATCTAGAAGGGGTCACGCACTCCCTCAAGGGAAAACAACTTTTTTTGAGTGTTATTTCAACGAGATAAATGATTTAGTGTTTTTTGTGACAATTAGACCAATAATTTGTTCCTAGTCTATTGTTAGTAGAAACTAGTTAATATCTCCAGGTGTTATATGAGGTAATATTTTTCGCCCCCTCCAAGCCTTCCATCCATTTTCGTTATACATTTTGAATAGGTTAAATCAGTTTTCCTAACTACTACTGTGACGGACAGAAACTACTGTGACGGACAGCTCACGAACGGCTTCAGATTTTACAATAAGAATGTAGTTTTGTATTTTAAAAATATAACTATTGGAATTAAACAATGACAACATTTCTGACAGTATTTCGTTGTAATTTAACTAAATACTCTTATATACACCGAGTGAAAAATGTTAAACCATTTTTATGGATTGGAGACATTGAAAAGTTAGGATGATATGTAGTGCGTGTTGGAATAAACAATTTCCTCATCTCTTCCTTCCGTCAAGTGGGAAAGAATTCTTTTATTTTCTTCTTATGATAGTCAAAGGAATGGGAATGTCGTTTACAGCCACGTGGAATGTCAGTTCTTCGCTTGCCATTCGCATATTTACAACCATTGCAATACAAAAGTGAAGGTCTTACATGTCAATGCCTTCTAAGCTCTGGTTTGTAATATAATGCTTATGTTTTTTTTTTAACGTTTTGTATTGCTTTTATCCGGTTAATATACGTCAAAATATGTTTTAATACATAGCAGTTCCTTCTATAGTAGTTTAAGGAAGAACAAATAAAGGAAATCCATGGAAATAATACATTTATAATTTAATAGAGATTGAGTCAAAATAACCCGGACTTTTTGGTGGAACCTACAAAGGAAGTTCGGGAGAAAGCACTCGTCTGCAGAGAAACTAAGCATGTCATTTGAAAGACCAATTCATGCTGATTACAATAAGCTACTAAAATTTCTGTACGGTTGAGAACTATTCAATGTATTCAACTTGGAAATTTATATATAAAAAATAGTATATACGCATTTAAACGCGTTAAGTACAATATTATTAGCAACGAATGTTTATATACGAATTGAAATATAGGAGGCTTAGGTTGGCAGGTCATGTAACTAGGATGGAAGAAAGTAGAAACGCTTTCAAAGTCTTGACTGGAAGACCAATCGAAAAACGACCAGTAGGAAGACCTAGGCGCAGATGAGAGAACAATATTAAGATGGATCTCGCAGAAATAGGAATATAAAGTAGAAACTGGATCCAGTTGGCTAAAGATAGAGGTCAGTGAAGAGCTTTTGTGAACGTGGCATTGAACCTCCGGGCTTCATAAGCCATAGAGTTAGTTAGTTCTTAGATGGGGATAAGCAAGAGAACTCAAATTTACAAACATGTGTTTTGTAGAACATTTACCAAATTTTGTTTTTTGACAATTCGCAGATTTAAGTTGTGGTCTTGGGACGCCTCCCAAATTTTAAGAATAAGGGAGCATTAATGTACCCATGTTCTATGAAGAGAGAATAGACTCTGTACTCATTCATATTATCATACAACGAGCTCATCAAAGAAGATGCATTAGCTCAATAACCGACTCACGTGGCAATACTAATATTTGACAGAGCTCCTCCGTGGCTAAGCGGTTAGCGTACGCGCCTTTGGCGCGGGAGTCCCGGGTTCGATTCCCGGCGGGAGCTCATGTGGTTCGGATTCCACGTTAATCAGTAGGTCCACGTCTCATATAGCCTCGCTGCTGAACGGGACGCTAAACTAAAATCAACTCAACTCAACTAATATTTGACAATTTTTTACCCGCAGAAGGGGATAAGCAGGACCATTCAAATTTACAGTTGGTCCATCAATATACCTATGCCTTATAAAATAAAATGAACGTCTATACTCAATTATATAACCATATAACGTGATAAACCCCCATCAAAGGGAATAAATTAGGTCAAAAATCTCCAAATTTTAATTTTTTGGCAATTTTATAGTCATGAAAGGAAACGAGATGGACCATCAAAATTTACAGTGGTTTATATTAGTGTCCTAGAGAACATTCACCAATTATTGTTTTTCGATAATTCCAAAATTAATTTGTGGTCCTAGGCACCCCTCAGAAAATTTAGAAGGGTAGCATCAATGTACCCGTGTCATAAATGCGAATGGACACCCAAACTCATTCATATAACCATACAAGGTAATAAGCCCTCATAAAAGATAAAACAGGTCAAAAAACCGCGAAATTTACATTTTTAGCGATTTTTTACCCATGAAAGGGAACAGGATGGACCACTCAAACTTACGTTAGAGGTGCCTCCAATCCTATACTGCCATACAAAATTTTAATTTGGGAATTTCCAAAATTTAATGGGGTGATACCTATGTACTCCTCCGAAAATTTAGGACGTGGGCCAACGAACCCCTTGCCAAAATTTAAAGGGGTAGTCCTATGCACCTCTGGGTCTTGGTCCCTGAGTCAAAGACCATGGCCCCTGAGCCAGGGACCTAGGGTCATAAAAGTGAAATTAAGTAACATCAATACTATTCTGGGTCACACACAAACAACACAATACCTCCTTGTTGTGCTATTCTGTTAGTTTTTACTTCGACCATCTTGACTAGTTTTCATATAAGTGAGTGGTACACTCACTTTAGTTAGTTGCAATAGTCATGCGTCATAGGTAATGGGTAATTTAGTCAAGTTTTATCAGCGAAACGCCATCGTTATTATATAAAAAAGAAAAATTTTCTCTGTGAATAACGCTAATTCCTAATAGTTAATACTCGCCGCTCCGCTATGTGCAAGCCTGATTGACTTTAAGAGATGGCGCTAGTGTACAGACATTTGCAGATTTAAAACTATTGTAACACTTAATTGCAACTTAGAAAGTACATTGTTTCAATTTAATTATTAAACTTTCAAACTATGCTATGCATAAGTGTCGGAAGTCTTGTAAAAAAGGTTTTGTCCGTCCGTCCGTTTGTTGGTATCAGATGAAAACTGTAAGAGATATCGAGACGCGGTCTTTTTGTAATCGATTCAGCGTCACAAGAATAGGTTCCATCTCCTCCGTTAGTTCGTTATTCAAACCGGAAGTGGTTCAAAATTATTAGTCATTTCAGTGTTTATTGCCATAGAATAGAAACGATAACAGATAGTGAATTCCACTTTGACTTCCACAGAGACAAAAAAAAAAAGATACCGAGATGCGATTTTCTGCAAATGATTCACTATTCCCGGAATATATTCCATCTTTTCTGTTAATCTCTATGAAACCGGAAGTAGTTCAAATTAACCATTTCTGGTTTCAATGTTTATCGCCATAGAACAAAATGTTATTAGATACCAACAACCGATTTTTTTTTTTTTGCAAACTATTTAAGGTCTGAAGAGAACATAACCATCACAACCCACAACACTCTACCAAAACCAGAAGTGGTTGAAATTTACTACTACTTCCGGTTTGGATACTGATTTTCATTGAGCGAATAAAATAAGATATCGAATTTTTAGTATATTTTTTCAATCGGCTCAGTTCTCCGAGAGTAGATTCTATCTCCTGCCTTAACCATGGAATCCGTTCAAATTAACGATCTTATATTTCAACCTTTACTGCCATAAAACAAAAACAGGAAGCCATTGGGAATAATGACTTTTTGATCCGGATTCAGCATTCGAGGAACAGCTTCTATCTTTGATCTAGTTTTAGATGTACTACTTCAAGTTTGAGTATTTGATTCCCATAGTTTGAGGGTCTACTGTAGTTTCACACTGTGAAACCAAACTCGCTTGTTTCAAAATAGGACAAGACCGTAACTATATTTAGACTTGAGCACTAACGTTTATGTATATTTCTATAGTAATATATTTTGAGGATTTAATTACGATTTAGATTGTATTGTTTCACATTAAATTATTTATATATAGGTAGTGATAATGCTGAACATCCTTTACTATTCATTGTTAAGAAAGCGCATGCACTAACCGCTTAGCCATGAGGAAACTCTAAACTGAAAAAAAATAAAAAATAAAAAAGTTAAATGTAAAGAATTACAACTTTTACGAGGAATTATCGAAAAATAAAGTTACAAAGCATAAAATTTTTGTTATTCACAATAACGTAATGAAAATTTAATTGTAGATTAATAAATATGTCTGTCTAGGTACAGCTTGAAAACTTCGGATTTTGATCATGTATACCCGAGAAGCGGACATTAAAAATGATGAGTAGTTTGGAAAATTGAAATGAAATGAAAAATGAAATTTTTGAGTTTTACGTCCCACAGTTATGCCGGTTAGGCTAAAGGAGACGGTGATGATGAGTAATGAATGAAATGGTGGAATGAAGAAAGTGGAAGAACCCTGAGAAAACCCACGCACACGGTATATGTCCACCACAAAGTTCACTTGGCAGGAGCAGGGTTTGAACCAGGGGCGTCATTTAGGGGTGGCAGGAGGGGGCAATTGCCCCCCCCAAGAGTTTGAGGAATACATATACTTTAATTAGTTCTCTATTAATATACTAGTACAAGATGTGAAAATCTTATGTCGGTGGTGCTCTTGCCCCCCTCAAGCAAAGTCTGAAATGACGCCCCTGGTTTGAACCCGAGACCCCTAGCACCAGAGGTGAACGCTCTACCACTGAGCCACCGCGGTCCCTTTTGGAAAATTGGCCAAGAGTAGAAGTAGGGTCAGTAGTGCGGTTCCTATTGCCCCAAAAACACTACTCTGTGCCTGCAGACATTCATAGGCACATTGTACAGGTGTACGGGGAGAACTAAATTTCAAAGCAACATGAAGGGAAGTGGTATCGTGCCTTAGAAGAAAGACGGACCAGTTTCGTTAATTACAATCCTGGACACAGCAATAGACCCAGTACTTCACTGACACGCTTGGAACGGACTAGAGCACCCTTTCTACAGCCCTGATCTATTCCCAGTGACTTTCACCTTTTCCCTCTTCTAAAGTATAATAATAATAATAATAATAATAATAATAATAATAATAATAATAATAATAATAATAATAATAATAATAATAATAATAAATTATGGATGAATATCATTGTCTGGCATGTGATTATGTCAAAACCGCTGCCTCACGGTGGCTACGAGAACTTAACGTGGATTTCTATGCAAATAGTATAGAAATATTTTTTCTGCCGGTGTAATAAGCAACTGAACAAAAACTGTTTAGATCAAGAACTATTGTTCAGTGCCCTCTATCATCAGATGTGTTGATCTTCCAGATATGTCTCACATATAAGCCATAATAGGCTTTGTAACTATTTGTTTTCGATCATTCCTCGTAATTAGGAATGATTCCAACCTACCGAGTACAGCAGTTCCGAATCGAACGCTTGGAAGCAACAGCTAGTTTATATAACAACAGAAACCGACCAGTATTATTTCCAGAGGGGTCTAATTTCTTGAAAGGGGGTAAAAAATAGAAGATTAATTTTAAGACCTATTCGCGCGTCGTATCATGATGAGAATTTTAAAGAGATTAGAGTTCTATCAATGAGTGTTAATGAAAAAAGAAGGATCTTAGGATTCATGAATATTAGGAAGCAAAGTATGTATAAGCCCAGTGTGCTACAATAACATAATGTTAATCAGGGGCGGATCCAGGGAGAGGAGCGATCGGGGCGACCCCCCCCAGAAGAGGAAACATTCTTATTTTATATATAAATAAAACCCATCCCAGAGTTTGAAGCTCTTAAAACTAGCTCAAAGTAGCAGTATTACAACCCACCGCCCCCCCAGAAGTCTGTCCCTGATTAACATGCTTCTGAATAAGTATCAAGTTATTAAGGCACCCATATAATACATTTTGAAAATCTAAAGTTGTATTATAATTATCAGTTATTTTATCTGTTAGTTGTATTTCATTTAATAGGTTGCTTCATAGGCAAGAAACAAACACGAAATATGTTTTATGTGATCCAAAAGTTTAACAAATATACGGAAAAAAAGAAGTAAATAACACTGCAATTACAAAAGGAGAAATTAATTTTCGTCATGGGAGAATTGTTAGGGTGTGAGAGTAGATTTTTTTCTCTTCAAGACTTTTTTATTTTAAATATAACTTTTTTCTGTAGTTGTTCGTTGTTGTGTACACAAAGGTTATATATATTGTATTTATTTCGCACTGTTCTTGATACTTTATATAATGGTTAACGAAGCGTGGGAGAACTTTATAAAAAATGTGTGCGTGTTAATATTTAAAATTCAAAGATGAAGAAAATCCACAATAAAGCAGTTGCTAATTTGTCAGGAATTCGTTTGATATTATTCATGGAATCTTCATAGTAAACACAAAATTTATTGGTTGTTAAACAAATACGACGCCAAGATTTGTATATCACTTTGCACTTAAGAGTTTATTTTAAGGAAATGCATAATTACCTCCATCTCTTAAACGTATATAAAAATGAAAGTGATTTTCTGGTATCGCATCACGGGAAAACGGCTGAACCATTTGATATGAACTTTTAATATTGTTAATTCCTACCTCGAACTGAGTTGTGACCACGGTAGCTCAGTGGTAGAGAGCTCACTTCTGGTGTATTGGATCCCTTGTTCTTTTCCACCCCGCATCAAGGTGAAGTTTGTGATGGACAAACACTTTGTGCGTGAGTTTTCTTGTGGTTCTCCAGTTCCCTCCCACTTTCTTCATTCCACCAGTTTCATGATCAAAATCACCAGCTTCGGTGTATATTCGTGATAAGTTGAACAAAAAAAAAAAAAAAAAAGTATTATCATTCTTGTCTACGTCAAACCCACTGTGCTTCATACCACATGACGTTTCAACACGTCAAAACCGCTTGAGAAGTTAAGGGTTATATTGTGACTCTGTATATTAAATAAACATTAGTTGAAAATTTTCCTCCTATCTTTGTGGCGAGCACGAGATCTTGCTTGATAGATCCATGTAACAGGGAAAAGGTCCCACTTGACATTCATCCAGTGGAACTGGGGAAAACCCCTGGAGAAACCTTGGTCAGAACGGCTAGAATCCGGATTCGAACTCAAGATCTCTCGATTGTGACGCAAGCACGTTTAATCACTAATTTAGACCTTATTTCCTTCCATATTAAGAAGTTCCAGATGAAAGGCCGTTTCTCACTACATATGATGTTTGATTTAAGTCTTCACCCACGTCATGACTGAGAAAGAGCATTCTCTTGAGTAGTTAACTACTTGATACAGACTCTTTTAGCGAAATAAATAAATAAATAAAATTTTAAAATTATGTACAGACTAAGACAGATGTAGGATGACAGCTATTTTCAAAACCAATGCATCACATATTGCTCTACAGTTATTCTTGTACAAATGCGAGAATTTATTTAGTAGTAGTATGAGCCCTACCGGAACATTGTGTGTCACGGTTAGGAAAATATTACGTCATCATCAGAAGGAGACAAATAACTATTGATACTCTGCTACCTTAACAGCGTACCTTTTCATATACAGTACATAAATGAATAAACCATTCATTCAATCTATTGTAAACAATCTATAAAAAACTGTACATCTGTTAAAATGTTAAGAATTAACTGTTATTTTGATTATAATTGGTAAGCAGCACTAGAAATTATTTAGTTTAATATGCATTATTTTTTAAACAGTAAAAGTTTTTTGCTCTATAAAAATAACAATAGTTTATAATTTTTAAAAGTCAATAATTTTTGTCATTTTTTTTACTTGTGCAATTTATTGTATTTTCGAGTGCAAAACGAGGTTTGTTAGTATGGATAATTTCTAGGGCTTAAAAGAAGGATTTATGCTGAATACTTAGCCACAATGTGATTTTTACTTTTTTGTGTAACTCACTTTTTTGTTGTTAGTATTTTGTTTTAAAAGTATTAAGTATTTTTGAAAAATATTATTAATAATATTACATTTATTTATATTTTGTATGTTTTGAAGCTATTGTAATCTTAACGTGTTTTGATAATTTTCATAAAAACTATGTAAAATATTTAAATTTAATTAATTTTGCCGTATTGTTATGTTAGTTTATTAAATTAACAAAAATATAAGTGATTGTAGTTAAGAATATTTTGTTATGAATGATTTTGTTGTATGTGTTAAATAGTAATGATAATGTTATTTAATTTTTGCTTTTTGAATGTATGCAAATTAAAAATGATAATTGCATTTATATTTGTCGTAAATCTCTATCTTAAGCAAAATATAAATTTACAAATAGTTAATAAAAACACTGCTACTATATTAAAGTTACAATTTATATATACACATTACTATTTTTCCACGTTTTCACGAGAGACATTTTCGTGTCATTCAGGAGCACTAGTTCAGGTGGAAGAGTTCAAAAAAGGTGCAAACTACTAGCGAAAGCTCACATTTGAAAAAAAAAAAAAAAAAAAAAAAGAGGTTATTTTCCTTTCGTTTTGTTTTGTAGATAAACAACAAATTAAGTATTCCAATAAAGAGGTAAACCATTTGTAGTCATTTTGTTAGTATAGATTGACTAAAGAGGACCTGTGCAAAGCTGCTTCTGTAGGATATTAATATTCCAAAATCATATATATATATATATATATATATATATATATATATATATATATATAGTAATCCTAACTATATATAAAGCTGTATGAACTCACTCACTGACTTACTGACTTAAAATAACGGGTACTTCCGGTTGACGTGAAAAGTTGAAATCTGACATGATTGTAGATTTTCGGGACTAACCTATAGGAAAATTGCCAAAAGTTAATATTTTCAATTTTTAGGGGTCTAAAGGGGGGAGGGGATGAAGAAATTCCCCAAGTTATTTAAATGGGCCTTTTCTTGGACCTGTAATGTCATGTTTTAGGTACTTGGAGTTGAAATAAAAACTTGAAATTCGGTATGCTTCTACGTTTTCATTAGAGTTTTCTAAGCAAATCACCAAAATAAATAAATAAATAAATAAAATAAATAAATCCGTTTTGATGGGGTTTTATGGGCAGTTTAAAAATCTTCTCCGTGTTATTTATATGGAAGACCTACATTCTAAAATTATTGGGCACCTCCGAGAGGATTAGAATGATGAAATTTGTCATAATTGTATTTTTTCGGGACTAATTCACAGGAAAATTGCCGAAAGTGAATATTTTTAGTTTTTAGGGGTTCTAATGAGAAGAAGAAAAATTCCCATGTTATTTAAATGGGCGTTATTTTAGACTTATAATCTCATGTTTAGGTACTTCGAATTAGACTTGCACATTTCTATTGGGTTATTTAACAAATTTCCAACTTTAGAGTGGTTTTATCATCATACAATAAGTCGATACATTGTGAACGACAAAAAAAGGCTACTGTAAAAATAAATTGCAAGTGATTAATCAGAGTATTACGAAGCAAAGGATGATACATATGAGATGTGAGGCCGTAGGTGTGTAAACGCGGGGGTCTGGGGGCAAAGCACTCAGTTGACCAAAGGCTAGACAAAGTATATAAAATGTATACAATATTCAGTCATAAAAAAATATTTTTGATACCTTTATTCTCTGCAAAGAAGATGTAAAACTTTAACGGAAAAATAGCAATACAAGTTATCATGAATGACAAATATTTTTGATATGTAAAGTGTTTATATAACTAATTTCTAACTTTTCATTATGACGTAAAATTTCAGTATTTGTAACTATACTTCTACGAGATAGATCATAAAATATAATTGTATTAAAATCATGTTTAAATATATATCTTAATAACAATACGAAAGGTTCAGTGTTAAATCAAAATGTCTCTGTAATAATGAATAGCCGTTAGTGTTTACAGTGATTCAATGATATAAAGCGTAAATTTGGCTACTCAGTGTAAATATCAGTATGTTTAATTCCATAATGTATCAATTATGTTGTAACTTGGGGTCTAACAAAAACTACAGTGTAACTACGATATTCTAATCATAAAAATAAACCAATCAAAATGACCTTTCATTGTAAAAATATAAAACGATTATCCTATTTGTTCACTTGTTTATAAACTGAAATGTTTTGCATAAAAAGCAAAAATCTCTATAACAAACTAAAAATTTGCATTCTACGCATAACTTGCTAATATTAATAATAATAGACTTTGTTAATATATCAAAAGCATTCATCAAAACTCTAAAGTAATGTCATTTCCAATTTATATTTTCTTTTCGTATTTTATTTTGATAAAACTCGTGACGGAGACAAATAGCCTCGCTGTTGACTTCCTCATTAAACGATAATCATTCATTCATTTATTTTGATATTAATTAATTTCTATGTTGTTGTATTTTCTAAAAGAGCGAAATGTTATTTATGTTATTAATGTATAGAAGTGGCCTATTTAAGGAAGATTCCGGGCTTAGCTCAGAATTTTGTTCCTTTTTGTCCACCCAAAAAAAGACATTTTACCATTTAAATAAATGAGAGAGAGACATTTCAAAATTTGTCCACATCGATCACATCTTGTTCAATTTTTGTCCAGAAAAAAATTGTACCATTCAAATAAACGAAGGAGAGCCATTTCAATAAATTCGGCCACGTCGATCACCTGTACCCCGACAGCTTCAAATTCGAATTTTAATTAGCTCAGAGTTGTGTTGAATTTTTAAACATTTTTGTACCACGAAGAATAAATTCTGTACTATTGAGGGTCATTTCAAAAATCTGGCCACTTCGATTACCTGTAATGAGACATTTTCAAATTCGAATTTCAACTATCTTGGTGGTACAAAAGCGTACAAGCAATAAGGAAAATTCTAAGCTAGTTAGAATTCGAATTTAAAATTATCACACTCTTGGTGATCGAAGTGGCCAAAATTTTGAATTGGTTCTCCTTTGTTAATTTGAATGGTACAAATTTTTATGGCACCAAAATTTAGGGAAATTGGACAAATTCTGATCTAATTAAAATTCGAATTTGAAGATGTAACACTACCGGTAATCGAAGTGGCCAATTTTTGAAATGACCCTCCCTCGTTTATTTTCATGGTACACATTGTTTTGTTGGCGGTACATGAATGCACAAAAATTGAACAACATTTTAAGCTTGTTAAAATTCGAATTTAAAGATGTCGCACTACAGGTGATCGATGTGGCAAAATTTTTAAATGGCATTCAGTCGTTTATTTGAATTGCATAAAAGTTTTGCTTGGTTGGACAAAAAATTGGGCAAAATTCTGATCTATTTAAAATTCAAATTTCAAGATGCCTCTACTACAGGTGATCGAAGTGGCCAAATTTTGAAATGACCCTCCCTCGTTTATTTGAATGGTACAATTTTTTATGGGGTGAAAAATGGATAAAAATTAGATAAATTTCTGAGATAGTTAAAATTCAAATTTGAAGATGTCGCACTACAGGTGATCGAAGTGGCCGAAATTTTGAAATGGTTCTCCTTTGTTAATTTGAATGGTACAAATCGTTTTGTTGGGTGAACAAAATGAACAAGAATTGGGTAAATTCTGAAATAGTTGAAATTCAAATTTGAAGATGTCGCACTACAGGTGATCGAAGTGGTCGAAATTTTGAAATGGCCCTCCTTTGTTAACTTTAATGGTACATATTTTTTCTTGGGTGGACAACAATGGACAAGAATTGGACCAAGATATCGCACTGCAACTAAATGGGCCCGAAAAATCTTCTGAAACAGTGGATTGAATTGAGAGACCTTAACAATTCAAGAAGAAAATATGTAATGCAAAGTGTAGACATCAGAAGAGGACATTTCTATTATTTTCGACAGCAAAAGCTCAAACCTTCAGCAGCGCTCAATTATTTGGCCTTCTTATATTTTCATAGCAGTTTCAAGCCTAATGAGGAGTTTACACAACTGCAAAACAACTCAGATATGGCTTTTTAAAAATAGTCGACAGAGTTCATCCCAAAGAAACCGTTGAACATTGTATTTCAGGAAGAAATGAACAACCCTTTGGAAATGAGCTCTAAATTAATTAAAATATTTGCTTTGCAAAATCTAAAACTTGTCACCGTAGTTACTTTCTGAAATAAGGAGATAAGTTTCCAAGTTTTCCTTTAAGGAGTTTATGAGAATATTTAAATAGAAGCTTGTGTTGCTTTGATACACACCTCGGTTTCTTGAAACGTAACTCTTCCACTAAGTATTATGTTATCTTTTCGATAACTTCACCTTCTTATTCATGTTCCATGTTTCACTCAAATCACTTTATTCTATTTTAAAGTATCAATATTATACATTGTAAATTATTACTGTTTGAAACGGCCAATGTTACGCTACAAGAAAATATTTTAGGATTTACACATAATTGGATACAGAAAGTAATTTCAAGTGAATTTATTTTCTTTTAAACAACAACATGAGGTTTTTGAATACTGGTTTTTAATACTGTAGAAACTGCCTTCAACAGGTCCCTTATTAAACGGAAATTTATTTTAAACGGAAATATTTCACGGTCCCATGAATTTAAAGGTAAAAGATGGTTAAATTCTCTTGATTAGGCGTAAGCTGAGTTGCGAAGAACAAATATATTTTTTATGGAAATTTTCAAGTTCCGCAATGTAGCCGGAATTTTCGAGCATTTAGAAACGTTTTCTACATTTTGTAAAAGGTTAGATATATATGAACTACGTTGTCTGTAAAGGTCTTCGTTTACTTGTTACCCTACATATTTAACCTTTAGTCCATCGCCATGCAAGGCCCTACATACCGTGGGACTTTTTGAATGAAGTGCAATTCACATAGTAATTTCCAAATACCAGTAACTCGTTCTCTAGCTGGTTTAGAGACATAGAACAAGGAGCATAATATACACAATACAGTAGAGCGTCGATTATTCGAAGTAATTGGGGGACATGGGTTTTCGGAAAACTGGTTAGTTCGGATAATCGAACTGTACATGTTTATTTGCCATGCGCGGAGCGGCACGCCTCAACTCTAAGCTGGTGCAGCTGTTGCTGTGAACAGCTTTGACACTGACGCTACTTCTACAGCCAGTGCCAAACCGACAGAAGTGTGCTGATTGTTGAAACAGCGACTGGCGACTTGGCCGGTCAGCAGCGCCTTATGAAGGCCCCATTAGAAGCAATGTTCCGCCAGAGGTGGCTCAGTGCGGCGACTACTGTGGGAAACTTGGTTTGGGAGTGAGGGGGGAGAGTAACAGGTGCAAGCGAGTACACAGTTCGGTTAAGCGGTCGTTCGGTTGACCGACGTGCGGATAATCGACGCTCTACTGTAGTTCAAAAGGGAGCCAACAGTAGAGGGAGAAGCGCTGAAAAGAGCATAGCATCTACTTTTTAACTTGGCCTTGAAACCGTAGGTAGGTTTTTTTTGTTTACTGTAAGTTTTACGTGTATTAATTCGTAGCACAAATAAATACTGTATTGAATACGGCATGCCTATGTACACCATTTTGTTTTATCTCGCTATATCCATTATATGTATGTACATTACTTAATTTTTTTTAAAACACATCTATCTTCGTTAACTTTAAAACCTTGAACGGAAATTTTTGAGAGTCCTGTTCAATTTCGCTAGTTAGGTTTATTATATGCATATGCCAGAAATGTTTATTTACTACTCTGAGTATATTTGTTCTTTATTGACATTTACTTGGCGCATTATTTTTTATTTGTGAATTTATATATAGGTAATATAAGGAGATATATTTCGATTTCACATACTGACTTGTGACAGTTGCCTCATGTTCATTTTAAATTTAATTTTAAATAAATTCTTTTAATCCAATTATGCATATAATTAAAACGTTAGCGAATGTCATTTTAAATTTTTTGTGTTAAAAAGCAAAGTTAACTCAAGTCACATTCTTTATTTTTCTTCCCTATCCAAGAGTAAAATCTTTTCTTTTTATTCTGTATCCCTGTCGTTGCGGCGAGGCCAGTTCAAACACCTTTCTTTTGTCTATTAATATCCCCGCTGCTTAAGCCACACTTAGCAGACCACACATACACAAGACCCTTCGTGAGCCCAAGCAAAGGAAACAGAAGAGCTTTTAGCATCTTTTTGTGAAACAGGAGAAAAATAGTAAAGTCTGCACAAACTGAATAGAATCCAAGTGGAAAATAATCTCTGTGAATTTGTCAAAACCACATCCTAGTCAGAATGTCTCCACGTAGAACCAAGATAAAATGTTGACACACGTCTGTAACTTGGTCCAAAAGCACGAATGCGACAAAACGTCTCCAAACAAGCCCCATAAAAATTCTTGATATAACATGTGAAATTTAAAGAAACCACGTACTTTGGAGAAACGACGTTTGAACACCGTACATGGGTGGAGACAGACAATATCAAAATTGAGAACACCAAAATGATTTGACCAATGAGAGAAAATTAGGGGTAGCAGAAACGCAGTTGGAGGCGTATCCAAAAAGATCGACGGGTTGAAAATTTAAAAATTCCAGGTCAGTCGTAACCAAGTCCATCACCGGGAACCATCAAATCACAAAACACAAAAACACACGCGAAACTTACACACGCACCACGTTAGTAATTACACGTTAATTAACCGAAAATATGTGCAGCTAAACTCACCGACGCCCAGTGTACGATGTTGTAACTTTGCTAAAACATAGAAACTTACACATAGAGCTTCTTCAATTACAAAAAACTTTTAACATTCCGAAACATAGCAAAACGCTCACAGACATTTTTTGAGTGACAGATTTTCGCGCATATAAACATATTTACGAGCAATTACAGACAACCAGCAATAATGGACTTAAAAGTGGTCTGCATACTCACCAAAAGCACTTAGACTAGCTTTAATAATACATAACCAGTTTGAAGTACTATAAATACTATTTAAAAACAATCAATACAATTAGTCCTTGTAACACTACACTTCTGACACAAAGAGTGATGTTGGTGCAGTGTGACATTTAAAAGTGCTATTGTGGTTAAAAGTGCATCATATCAAAAGTGAACCGACAGAAGCCCCACTTTGACTTACCAGAAGACGCCCAAGAGCGACGACCCTTGAAGTTTAAGAGGAGGACGCAGCAGGAGTCTAAGGAAGGAACTCAGGCCCCAGGACACTCCTCGCGGAAGAAAAAAGCCAAAAAACGCAGGAACCTCTGTGTGTGTGTGTGTGTGTGTGGTCAGCTCAGTGGCGACGACAAAAGTGGTGAGAGCAGTGTGAACGGCAAAAGGTAGTACTCATCCAAATTATTTTTTGTTGATGCTAAAAGGGAAATTTTCGCCATTGAATAAAATGCAAGACGTTCGCAGTATAAAAGTTAAAGTCGGAACTATTTGAAACCTTTAAACGCATTTTCATCGCATGGAGAATAAATTTTCCAATTCGAACTATAGTTACCAAACATTAAAATTCTTTTTTTCTCTTTTGAGCTAGGCTTATTTAAATAGAAAGACACTTTGACAATGTTACTTATATATTCTGTGACATCAGTGACCATGTCGTTTTTATTAAAGAGATAGTAGTTTATGTAATTTTTCTATTTGTCATTTAGGATTTATAAATAATCTATAAAGAAAGTTAAATTAAATGTAGACCAAATAACATGTTGTAAACCTTTAACGACTCAAACTGTGAAATTTGTAATGAAAGAAGTATTTACCTTACCATATTGAAGTTTGTATGAAGCAAAAGTGCATCATCTGCGCTATGGACATGCAATATTCAAAATGTAAGATAATTTAAAACAAGGCGTGATATGCATTCCTAAAAGTATATTCAGTGTGTTGCTCCAATAGTGCAAAGATTATTGTGTTTGTAAGGTCATTTTGCATAGAAGTTAACGGATTAAATGAATCTATTTCGATCTATATGCTAGTAAAAGTCTAATAAATAATACCGTAATGTCTCAACAAAAGTATGTTATGTAAGAGAGATCAAAGATTAATTAGTGATTATAATAAATGCAACTAGTCTCACGATTAATCATTTTCTTGGTTAAAAATACGGAATCCGTAAATAAAACGGAACTAATATTATTTTCAGTCATGTAAAATACAATGGAAAAACACAAAGTAGGCTAAATAAAGCCGCAATTATTACATTATTCTGATCCTCTAAACAATAGAGCGATCAGAAGTCTATGCGCATAAACTATGCAAATAAACAAAAGTATACGGTCATATACCGATCTTATTGAGGAAACAAAAAAAAAAAAATCACGAAAACTAGATACATTTGTGTTAAAATCTTGAGAGACGTCTTTGAATTTACTATTAATATTCAAATGTTATTTGGTTTGTATGTATATATGCATGTCTTTATTTATAATATATATATATGTGTGTGTGTGTGTGTGTCTGGTGATTTTCTATATATGCCAATATGTGTATGTGTATAGCTTTTATGCATAATCAAATAGTAATGCTATTCTCATTGATTTTATGTATATAATGGTATTCTTGTTAGTTATGTCAATGTCAAATTGCATATCTAGTGTACTTATACCCTATTCTCAGTCAATAATTAAAAATGGTTAGCAGCCAGGCATAGGTTTACTTAAGTCCTTTAAATCATTCTAAGTTTCTTTCATACTTCTCACTAATCTCAAATCAGTCATGATTTATTTCGATTTACTTCAACTTATTTCGACTTACTTCGACTCGTTTCAACTTATTTTAAATCATCCCAATATTTAGTTTTCACCCAACTAAAATGTAGGTAGTTATATTCAAATTCCGTAAAGCAATATAATATCTTAAATTCGTAATTTTGTAAAGGTCATAGTCAAAACATATCAGGTGATCAACGTAAACTATATGTTTAGCATACAATGTCAAATAAATAGATATTTTCAAATGCAAGATTGTAATTTAACCAGTTTGGTATAATATATATATATATATATATATATATATATATATATATATATATATATATATATATATATATATATATATATATAATTATGAAAGCTCTATATAAAAGATAAACAATGCAGAATTGCATCTAGCACTGGTTATAAATATCAGTTCCATATTTTATTTGTGGTGTCAGGTTAATGATAATAATTCATTTACTACATAGGTCAAGAAAGAAAACCAAAATGTAATTTACTTGAATTCATTTCTTTTTGTGTTAGAGGCCTTATGCCTTATTCTTAATATTTGTTGTCATAAAAGTCCAAATTCAATGTTAATTTTAGGCCTACTTAACTTTTTTTTAAAAAAAACGTTTCTTTTTATTGTTCTCTTTTACTCATTAAAACTTTTATTACATTGTTAACCCCAAATTCGTAAGCTTTTTCTTTCATAAACAAATTGTATCCATAACTTTAAGCATAACATTAGATTCCAAAAAATCTGTTAGGTTAATAAGGCAATATAAGAAATTTCTCAATTCTAGTGGGGATTAGACTGATTTTCATGACGTTCAATTAATTTTTTTTTAAATTCTAAATATTCGTTTATTTTCTGGTACTACTATTGTTATTATTATCATTCAGTCCACATGGAAAGTGAAAGTCAGTCTAGTTCATCCACACAAATCAAAAATTAAAAAAAAAAAATCTCTTTCAGCGTTGCAGCATGTGAATACAGGATACGTATGCAAATAAAATCAATTTTCATTTGCTTACACGGTTTTAGAGGGATCTTGTTTCCATAAAGCCCTGGGACACCGCAGGGAAATAGGATTTCCAAACCGTGAAATCAGTCCTTGTCAAGTCACAAACCATTTTAGTTCGGGGAACGGAAACTTTAACGGTGATGCACAGGGGATAAATAGAAACAAACAAAATGTAAACCCAAAACCCGCCATCTCAATATTTTTTTAACTCTTACAAAATTTGGCGCTACAAAAAATCAACACGAAGACATCTCTCTATTATTTTCAAGTTTTACAAACTTAGCCACCCAAACAAAAATTACTTTTTTTTATTCATTTCAAATTTTACAAATTTGGCGGTCTAAACCGGGATCTTTCTATTCATTTTCAAATTTTACAGACTAAGCTGTTTGAACCCGAAAAAAATAAATGTATTCAAGAAGCCTTGGACGCTTGCGGAACTGAAAACATTAAAATCGATCTTGCGTTTATCAATACTCATTTTAGTTCAATTTCAAAGATCATATCGAGGTTACAAGAGCGGGGATTATGACTTTCTAGTGCATTTGAGCAGCTTGATTCAATAACGAAACAGATACCACCAAGACCAATCGGACAAGCTTTTCTTCGAAACGCACAGTCAATAGATGCAAAAAATGCTGGCATAAAGTTCTTGTCTAATGTATAATAAATAAAGTGTTCGTGGGAACAATGACGCACGAATTTCAGATTTATCGGCAAATAACATTGCTTCTTTGAAATACTGTTTCTTAATTATCCGTGACACAACATTTTCCATGTAAAGTAATGTTTTGACTGACAAATGCAGGTTTTTGCCAGAAAACACGTAAAACTACATAGTTGTGTATTATAACATGAATGCATCATAGTTATACACCAAGTATAGGTCATATAATACACCTTTTTTCTCTTTTTCCTCATTTAACTTTAGCTTTTGAATGGTGCAAATTTTAGTGCATATTTGCATATTTTCAGTGCATATTTTCGTCAATTTTAACGCATATTTGCATGCATATTTTGCCGTTATTTAGTGCATATCGATCTGAAGTCTATTCATAACCCATGGCGGTCTCAGGAGATGTTAATAGGTGAGTGATCAGCAATGAAATGAACTGATAGCTTCCTCTTCTTGAGGTCACCTTTTAGAGGGATCTTCTTAAAGGGAGGACCCATGAGGAGAAGCTGGCCTTCTGCGTAGTTTTTCCGAATCCTCTTCGTGTCTACCTGATAGTCTCCTTCTGTCGTCTGCTTTTCTTATATATGAACGTAATAACACGGTTCGTAGAAAAACATATGGTTGCTGTGCATAAGAGTATGAAACTTTACAATATTCATGATTGATATTAGGTAATGAATCTAATAGATTCAACTTTAACTTGTTTGCATTTTGTTTAATTTACAAAAATATCCAGTTATAGTCTTCAGCTAGCATTTGGCGTGGGAGGCAGGGGTTCGATTCCCGGCGGGAGCTCATGTGGTTCGGATTCCACGTTAATCAGTAGATCCACATCTCATATAGCCTCCCTGCTGAAAAGGGACGTTAAACTCAAAATCAACTCAACTCTTCAGTTAGTATTGTTGACGAAGGGACGTAGTGACGTATCTTGATTTGTATAAGTTTACACGAGAACGACTTAACATATCTAGTTTAATGTTATTCTATTCCACTCATTCCAAGATACGCCATTTTCAAAAAGTTAATACTCGTATCTCCGTTAATATAAGGAATTAAATTATGAATATTTGGTGGTTGATAGAGTAAGTTAAATAACGATAGACAATAGTCATAACTCAAAATCACGTCCTCAACTTATGCCCCTTCACTTAAGGTATAAGTTAATCGTAAGTAGGTCTATATTCAAGATCAATCTATTAGTACATTTAACTCTTATTCTTGTGTTTTTTTCTTCAGACTAAATATTAACAAGCATCTTAAGGGCAACACTAACATTTGGTTCGGAGTCAGGGAATACCCCTTCCCCATCTTCTTCTGGACCATAGTGTCATACTTTGTTTTAGTTTTTGGGGTTTAAATCGATTAGTTATTAAAGTAGTTCCTTGCGCTTGCAAGGGTTTTATTATGTTTGTTAAATAAACCACAATGGATAGCTTATGTTTCAGTTGGGCATTGTGCCGCCATGGTCTGTCGAAATCCAGGTGCATTATTCCTAGCCTGTAATCTAAATTTCTTAAACATAGTGCGTGTCCTTATCGTGAGGGCCCGTCATATGGAAAAGACATTCAAGCATATGTATTTCAGTGTCACATATCCAAGCAAATATATCCAGATACTGGAGGCCCAAGCAAACTTTGGAGCGTTCCCCTCGGCTCCAAGGATCGGCACCTATCCTTGCAAAGCACAAGCAGACATAGGACCTACAAGAACTGTCGGGAAATCCATACCAACTTCTAATTTCAATATGGTCACGAATTATGATTCATTTTATTAGGAATCGAACACTAGTTTGGAGTTTGAGACATATAATCATATAATATTGGATTAGAACCAATATATATAGTTGCACAGAGGATTGAATCTGGCACCTTCTGTATGAAAGGCAAGTATTACATTGACCATGTAGCCGCGAGATAGCTTGTTCGATGAATAAGCACGTAAGCTAATTCCAAATTTTAGTGTTTATGAAGAAATTTTACACTTGTTAGTAACCATCGCTATTCATTTAATCAATGCAATACGTAGGATATTTTTGCATTATAAGTGGATTTGATGGACGTAAATTGTTTTGTTTTCCGTTCAATGACGACGTTAGCTTTCATTTCTTGGGGAACATGGCGGAGGAACAGGGAAATTTTTTGAAAGGCAGATATTTTTCGTTTACCGAAAAGGATGGTTTTATGTTGCTTGCTTGACAGGATATCTCGAGAAGGGGGGCAGTAGGAAGGCTGACATAACCACCAGGGGTTGCTCACTCATTGTCCCTCCACCACCCGCCTAGCGTCGCGACTGTTTTAAACTTCAATGTCGGTAACCTGTTCTGTTCATTTTGAAATGTCTCCGACAATCCACAAGTGTGGACTAACAATTGTCTTACTGAGATTAGAGAGCGAGAGCCAGTTTAAGGGTATTGAGTATGAGCGAGTATGAGAGACATTGAGATTTGTGACTGAGAGTTGCTTTGAGAATACTGAGTCTTAGCTAGCCTGAATCTCATTGAGATTAGTGAGCGAGAACTCCTTTGAGTATACGAGCTTGAGCTTGCGTAAGCTTCATTGAGATAGATGAGCGAGACCCGCTTTGAGAATACTGAGTCTAAACTAGAGTGAGCCTCATTGACATTAGTGAGCGAGAGCTTCTTTAAGAATACTGAGCTTGAGCTACCTTGAGCATTATTGTGATTTTATTAATGAGCGAGACCCTTTCGAAGATACTGACTCAGCTAGTGTGAGCTTCATGGAAGTAAGTAAAAGGGACCTCTTTTAAAGATACAGGATCTGAAGTAGTGTGAGCCTGTGAGCTTAATTAAGATTAGTGAGCGAGATCCCCTTTGAGGATACTGAGTCTGATTTAGCGTGAGGCTAACTAATTAATGAGCGAGAGTTCCATTAAGGATAATGAGTCTCACAAGGGAGCATCTTATATTGATAGTAGCACTGCCCAATCAAACAATGCGCAATTGATAGAGGAGTGGAGAAAAGTGAGAAATCCAAAGTTTTACGGGCCGACACCCAGAAACACAGGAGATACAGAGGAAAGAAGGATCTAGAATCATGTGAAGATAGCAATACAAAAGATACTCTGACACAGAAAGAACTTCAAAATGATTCAAATAATCAAAGTGACATTTACACAACATATAGTAAGCAAACATTATGACCACAGACAAGCTCAATAACATCATATGTAATGCAGTGTTGCCAACTGAGCACAAAATGGAGTTTTGTTAAATGGCACGGAACACAAATTATAACATCCAGAACCATACATGTGAAGTCATTCTTTTTAAGCGACCCTCTCCTCATATGGATTAACATATTGCGGAGCGCTTTATCAACAGCAACACTGAGAAACTGACTACCAATAATGTGTGAGGTGATACAGTATTACGTGCATCAGAAAAGTGAGCCTGCTAATCAATTGTCAATCCAATTGGAGTATGCATCATTTCAGTTTTCTGTGTTGTGGTGTTTGATGCTATTCTGCTTTTCCACTTGGGTAAACCTGCTTCGACACTGTGCTTCGTCCTTTATATTCGTACTTCAATGATTATATTTTTGTTTCTGGTCTCATATTTTGGTTTTAACTAGTTCAAATCGTATACTGTATGTACTCTTTTACATCCAACATTCATATAGAAATTCATAAAGGCCTATCCTCAAACCTTGGCAACACTGCACATCAAGATTTCACAGGTATGGTTCTACTCATAATTAGATTTTCTAGATGTTATAATTGTGTTCCGTGCCATTTAACGAAACTTCATTTTGTGCTCAGTTGGCAACACTGCATTACATATTATGTTATTGAGCATGTCTGTAGGTACAACAGCATGTCTGTTTGCTTACTATACTGTAGTGTAAATGTCATTTTGATACTTGAATCATTTTGAAGTTCTTTATGTGTCAGTGTATTTTTTACATTGCTATCTTCACATGATTCTAGATCCTTCTTTCCTCTGTATCTCCTGTGTTTCTGGGTGTCGGCCCGTAAAGCTTTGGATTTCTCACTTTTCTCCACTCGTCTATCAATTGCGCATTGTTTGGGCAATGCCACTAGCAATATAAGCTGTTCCCTTGTCAGCTAACATATTTTTATGCTTATTCAGATTAGTGAGCGAGAGTCCTTTTGAGGAAATTACATCTTAGCTAGCGTGATCCTCTTCAAGATTCATGAGCGAGACCCATTTGTGAAGATACTGAGTTTGAACTACCGCGAGCGTCATTGAAATTAGTGAGTTAGAGTCCCTTTGAAGATATTTAGTTTGAGCACCTAGTATGAGCCTCATCATGAACTTCTCAATAATAAACAGGGGGGAAATGTTCAAAATTTTATCTTCGAACACAGAGGCGAATCTGGAAGGTAAAAACTGGGGGTGGGGCAGACAGAACCAAGACTATGAGTTTACTATAAACTTTGAAAAATATATATTACAATACCATAAATTACACTAATTACTCAAACAACTGGGGGGCCAAGGCCCCCCGGCCCAGGGCTAGATCCGCCACTGTTGGAACAGAGTATTACTCCAAGAAAACACATATTTCCTTTATCATCCCATCAAAATTTGTCATTAATGTATTTTTATTATATAATGTTGATTTAAACACCGACAAGAAAAGAAAGAAAAATAAACTTTGTTACATGTGAAGAAGCCCGACGAACACGACGTTTATGTTTTAAAAGAAGAAAACGAAACAATAAATTATGAACATTTGTAAGTAAGTAAATGGTGCGGTTGGGTTCTTCTCTGTAGTTGTCATCCACAGCAGTAAACATCAAATATTTACAAGAGCTCTTAACAGATTTTATAAGCCTCTGTTATTTGTTTATAGTTGGGTCGATTGTCTCAGTAGATCATACGATTATAAGGAAGAGTACACATGTTTTTATATGATCCTTTTGTTTGTTTAAAAGCGTGGAGAGTGTGCGAAAATATTGTGTATGTGTGTTTATACACTTATGAATATGTTGTTACTTCATTCCTGCCAAGATGGCACTAATGTTGCACTTCCTCTTTCAATGTAGAAAAAACAAATGTAAAAGAAAAGAAAAGAAAATTATACAATACATAAATAAGGAACTTGCAAATATTTTTTTAAGTATTAATATAATTTGGAATTACAAAATCATAAAGAAAAATTGCGAGAAAATATTTTATTACGAGTATATTGCAGTTATTCTTCCGATTTATAGAAATTATTATTATTATTTTAACATCTAGATTTTATAAACTTATTTTAATACTAGCAAACTACCCTTTCGTCGCACGGGGACAACAAATTTCATTTTGGACATAAAGGGCTAAATTTGGATTTAAACTGCTTCGGACGTGTCACTGTTCATCTCAGCGACCCCGAAAGCTATGAATTCGACACTAATATCGTCGTTTTCTTCTCTCTCTCTCTCTCTCTCTCTCTCTCTCTCTCTCTCTCTCTCTCTCTCTCTCTATATATATATATATATATATATTATATATATATATATATATATATATATATATATATATATATATATATATATATATATATATATATATATATATTAGACTCGAACCTCATCTATGTTGAAAATTTGGTCGAGATCGATCGGGGATTCAAGAGTTATTAAGTCACAGTCACTTTCATTTATATATATATATATATATATATACTGGTATATATATGCTGCGATATAGATTTATTGTGTGTAAATTACCTACTCAATTTTCGTCGAATTAAATTTCAGTGGTAAAATTATGATTTTTGGTTTGGTTTGGGTTTAAAATCCATTTTCAGTATAAAGGCTATATAAGATGAGATTTACTCTTTAAAGTGAATCCCGAAGAAGCACCTATACCGAGATCACGCGCTTAGAAAGGAGGCGCGTTAGCCACTCCTTTTAAAAGAAAAACTCCATTTCTTATTAACTCTTTCTGTACTTTTTAGGATTAATAGACTTGACAGGAAGGTGAACACAGAAATTTCGAAAACAGTTAAAAAAAAAAAAAAAAAAACTCCTAGTCATCTCTAATCGCCTCAGAGGCAGTGACGACGCCAGTTTTAACTTCTTCGAGAGTCACATTTGGGAGGGGACAACTGTTTTTTTGCCCTGAAAATAATAGTTTTATATTACTAGACCCGCATTACAATAGAACATGTCTCAGAAGCATTTGGAAGACGGAAGATCCCACCGAGGGGGGAAGTATTCCTTAGTCCTCCTATAGCGTCCTCATTGTTCAGAGGGACTAGGACTCTCTGATGGACTTTGCCTCACAATAGTTAGTCTAATGCCTCAAGCCACTTGCCTATATCACATCACTTTATTCTGCTCCGAAGAGGCACATACGAGAGGGTGTTAGTGAAAGTTGAACCTTACCTCGAAAGAACTAAGCTTGGCAGCTGAAATTCTTGTGATATACTTTATTACTGTTACTGGATTCGATGTTCCAGAAATCAACTTACTATGACCTTAATCTTTTGTTCGTTCAATGCATTTAAAAAAAATGTCAAATCTAGTAGACAGACACAAAAAGTTTTAAATCGGTTTAGTCCTGGTATGCACTATTAAGAATCCCTTAAGATCATAACATTCATATTTTCGACGACTTTCTTGTTAGCCACCTTCAAAAACCTGCGAGCATACAAAGTTTTGAGTTTCTATTCCAATTACAACTTTAAAGTTTTTCATTGAGTATATCCTCATTTAAATAACATGGAGAAAGGTTTCTTCTTCTCCTTAGATCCCCTAAAAACTAAAAATATCCTCCTTTGACAATATATCTATGGGTTAGTCCCGAGAGGCTACAAAATGTGTAGTTCTACGGGAAGTATCTAATAATTGTTGGCGTAGAAGTACTCCGTTTAAATAACATGGGGAAGATTCATCAGTTTCCCATAAAATCCCTCTAAAATTGGAAACTTTTATTTTTGATGATTTATTTAGATAACGGTATCAAAAACTGCAAGAATCCGAATAAGTTTTTATTCCAGTTCCAAATACCTAAAACATGATATTTTATGTCCAAACAATCTCCCATTTAAATAACATGGATTAATTTTTCACCATCCATTTTTAACTCCTGAAAATAAACTGTTAACGATTTTCCTGTTGATTTCTCTCTTAAGGTTATATCCTTATCATCATCATGGATATTCTGCCATTATTAGCAGGTCATTTGACACAATTGAGAAGCTTCCATACTCTATGGTCTTCCGCTAACTTCTTCGCCTTTACGTATGATTTTTCTATTTTGATATCGTCTATTAATTGTAGTCTCCTTCGACCCTCTGTCTCTTTCCTGCCACTATACTCTGCACGTCCCTCATGATACGTGCCCTTCTTAGCCAATGCCTCAACCCGTTTCTCTTCCTCTTCTTAATAATATCTAAAATTGTTCTTTTCTTCCACATCATTTGTAACACTCTCTCATTTGTTTTCTACACGTCCCATCTAATTCTCTTCATTCTTCACCACGTCCACATTTCGAAAGCTTCCCGTCGTTATTCATCCTTTATGTGTAATGTCCAGTTTCTGACCCATACAGTACAACACTTCATACGAAGTATTTTATGAGTCTCTTTCTCAACTCTTTATTCAAAGTCCCATAGAATAATATTTTCTTCCTCCTAAAGGTTTCTTTCGCAATTCCAATCCTTGCTCTTATTTCACGTTCGCATTTCATATCATCACTAATAATACTACCCAGATATCGAAAACTTCTTACGTATTATATTTTCTCCCTTCCTATTTCTGTATTTTAAGTAAACTAAACCCCTTCCAATCACCATGGATTTTGTCTTTCTAACATTTATTTTCACCCGATATTCTTCACAGACCTTCTTTAAGTTTTCTAATATCTTATTAATTTTTCTATTCAGATTCCGCATCAAACACCGTATCATCCACAAACCATATACACTTACACTTGATCATTCTACCTCCTACCATAATACTATCATCATCATGTCACCTGTTTTTCACTATCTCTTTCAGATGTATATTAAATAGTATTGGCGAGAGACACCTCTTTCAATCTCCTTTTAATTGCACTCTCCACTGCCCCTATACTGACATTTACTTGTTAGTTTACTTATAAATTTCTTATGAGTCATCGATTTTTCCAGTCCAACCCAACCTTCTTTAGAATTCCCATCAATACCCAGTTTACGGAATCAAAATTCTTTTCTTGATTCAATAAATTTAACATATATTTATTTTCCTTTTCTATAAATAAAACATGCATCTAGTTCACCGATTACGCTTAATAAGTCAATTGCATCTCTTGTCTTCTTACTTCTCCTAAACTCGAGCTGTTCCTCCTCAACTTTTTCATTTGTTTTCCATAAAACCTACTCTTCAGTATTTTCTGTATCTGACATGAGACTAATAGTTCTAAAGTTCTCACATCTCTCCAGGTTTGATTTCTTAGGCAACCGTATATAATCATATTCAGGCTATCTTTTGGCTACTATTCTGTTTCATATATTTCAATACAGAGTCGGAACAACTCTTCCCCTTCTCTCCCATATTCTTAATGAATTCGATTGGTATCTTATCTGTAATTCCAATGTTCATCTCGAGTATAGCTTTCCCAAACTCATTCCGAAGAAAATTAAATCATTTACCATCCTTGCGTACTTTATTTTCTATTCAGTATTTAAACTACGCGATCTATCCCTACTTTCATACAAGTCCTCAACATATCCTTTCCATCTTCCGAAAACTTCAGTCCTCTCATTGACCACCTTTCCATTCTCATTTCCTACTGCCATCGTAATATCCTCTTGTTTCTTCCGCAGTTTCAAAGATTTCACCTCCTTGTACATTTCTTCATATTCTCCAACTCTTTCTAATTCTTCTAAGTTCTCGCATTTTCTTTTGTAAAACTCTTCCCTTGTTCTGTCTGTTTCCCTTCGCAACTTGTTATTTACGAGTAACTTCCTGTACTTCTTTCTCTTCTCTTCCGTATCAACCTGTTTCCACGTTTTCCTTTCCTTCATTTTCTGTTCTGTAACCCTTGGTTTCTTAGCTGTTTGTGTTCGCGGTAACCTACTACTTCTTCTGCAGCCTGCTGTATGCAAAGTTTAATATAATATACTTCTACCGTCTGTTATTATCTCCACTTATCCTTTCCTTATTTGAATACTTTCCTTCGGGGTTTTCTACGAAAATGAATCTTACTTTCTAGATTTTCAACTTTTGAGTATTTGTTGCCTACTTTTCTTCTGCTTACATTTTTCAATTGAATGTCTACTTCAGCCAACACAAGATTGTGATCAGACAAAATGTCGCCTACGGGAAAGGTCTTCGCGTTCTTCAAGCTATTCTGATTCTTGTGCCGAATCATAAAAGTCTATTTTACAACGACAACATGTATTTTCTTTGTTCATATTATTTATTTATTTATAAATAAATAAATTATAGGGCATATTATTTAGGGTAGATGTGCTTTATTAACTTGCAGAAGCTACTTATTACAAGAAAAATGTAATATCTAATGTCATAAAAATGTTGATGTGTGATTATTATTTTTCCGTTTTCATGTAAAAGATGTTTGTTTATCTGGTATTGTTCTGATGTTAATTTGGTTACCAGGGAAACAATTCTGGTTTCCAGTTAGATGTTTACTAGTGATTACCAATATGTAACGAGCCTAGATGTCATGTACTACGGACATGTACTTCATAGCTATAAAGTGATCGATAATTATAACAAAATATAGTGTTTTTCACGTAATTTAACTAATATGTGATACTTTAATAAATTTATTAGTAAGCAGTTGCTAATTATATATGTAGTACTACAAAATATTGACAAAATCGATCTGTGGTGTTATAATTTGATATCTTCGTCCATCTATTGAAGATTTCCATGTTTATGTTCTTCTCTTGTGCTTGTTGAACCAAGTGTTCCCAATTACTAAACAGCGTGGCAAACATCTTGGAATTTGAAGGTGGCGCTCCAAGGTCCCTTTAAATGCTGCTAGCAAATGAGAGGCCAGCGGTATTGCCACGTTTAGTTTATACACATCCAAGTCTATCCCCTGCCACCTGATCGCACTGTAGTTCGTCTGCTTAGCCATAGCCATACCCCTTTAACACTCGGCAACGTCGCGTCAGAGCTTGCGTTTTATTTGTTAAGCTGAAATGCCAAGATGTTTGTCACAGGCCTTAGTGAATTTTGTCTACAGGATTTGACCAATCCTTCCAATACCGTCCTGTCTTTTTCCCACAACTCATTGATATTTCCCATTACAATTAAGCATTTTCTCTCTTCTCTCTGTCTATAATTCCTTCTATTTTGTCATAATTTATCTCTACTTCTTCAGTTGGATGCGAAGTGGTCAGTGAATATGTCTGTATCACCACTAAATTCTTCTTTTATCCTTTAAGTCTTAACACAGTAACTCTGTCATTTACAAATTTTAGTTTCACTGCCTTCTCTTTTATCCGCTTATCAAGAAGTAGACCCACAACATTATGATCGCCTTTTTCAAACCTGAGTGAAATATTTCATATCCTTCTGTTCTTAACTTCCCATTACCTTCCCACCTAAACTCACGAACTCCTATCCAAGTCTAGATTATTTTGTTTCATTTCTTCTTTAGATTTTTTTAAAATTTCCCTCCCTCTAACATGGTACGTAAATTCTATGTCCCTATCCTAAACTTTTTACTTCTGCTTGTTTTCCTTTCTATAGCAATCTTCTCCACACTTTTCCAAACAGTCCTTCCCAAGACATCTCTTTCCCAGAGATCCGAATGGGGTATATTTTACCTCCAGAAGTATATTTTGACCTGCGAGATACCATTGCATGTATGTTCTCTTACTGTTGTCAGCAAAATAAGGAAAAATAGAATGGTGGTTTCCCGTTTTCTTCCACCCCGCATTCCGTTTTCTTCAAGTCGCTCTGATCTCGCCTAAGACTATTGCCTATGGTCACTATGATTTTCGCCAACTTAACTACTGACGAATTGCTGCCTTCCCCCAGAACACTCTTCGTCTGGCTACTCCATTTAGACCAGAGGGGCCGCGGTGGCTCAGTGGTAGAGCGTTCACCTCTGGTGCTTTTTTAAACCTCAGTACCTATATATATATATACAGAGGTTGATTCGGTTATATTGAGCCAAATTTGGATGTGCCTCTTACCTAGTAAAATGTCGTATTTCCGCCACCGGTTGTGTTCGATCTGCAGGCCGATTCTAGTGACAATTCCCGGCATCTAAGTTTTCATTGTAGGAGACTACGTTGCAGTTGCACCATGAGTATTGTATACCACTTCTCTTTAAGGCTTTTCACAGGCCGGAGACAGTGCGGACTCAACAATGGGCCAGGCGCCGCTTGAGAAGTTCAAAATCACAATAGTTAAATGGGCTGGCATCTGAACTCTTCATAGGGATATCAGAGAAGGAAATTGCAAAAATTCCAGTTCCCTGTTCCTTGCGGCGATAGAATTCCAAAGATGTTTTTGCCTTGTGACTGAATGCCTTGTCTTGATGCAGTTTAACCATGTTCACGTCTTGTCCATACAATGCTGGAACTTCATGCTAGCATATTTAAATCAAGACATGAGTCTGGTAGTACCTTGCATTGATTTTGACGTTTCGATCCACTTTTCGGAGACGCAGTTTGCCTCTTTCTAGAAACCGGCCACAATTATTAACTCTTTTGGGAAATGCTCTATATGTAAAGACACAAACTTGAAAATAGTATGTGAGGTAAATCCAGGTCTCATCAAGGATAACAACAAACTTCTATATATTACCCGCGAGATGTTATTCATACAACCTCCTGTAGTTCTTTTCTCACTCAGCTACATGCCAAGATTCCAGGGTGCGCACACTACTCTTGCGGAAGACAATGAGGCATGAGTCTTTGTGAATGGCGCAGTTAATTGTCACCTGCAAGTAAGGCATTTGCTGGCCGTCGTGCGCTGTGTAGGGGATTTTCGAAGGTCGCCATACACCGAACCACGCGCAATAGCGGCTGGGTTCTTTTCACGGGAGACCGGTTTCTTGCTGCTCGCGTCGGTGTGGTAAACCCAGGACTCTATGCAGCATATTTTCGTATAATACGATTCACAATGGCACGATCCGCACGAAAATCATGCAACACATTTCTAAGATGCGCGACGCCGTGAACTTAGTATCGAAGAGGGTCACAATGAAATCTTTCCAGAATCTGTTCACGTTCGGCGGTATTAGATTATGCTGAACCATGCTACTATACTGTGGGATTAACAAGATACTGATGTTTGCTTCGTGGCAATCTCACCACAATGGATTGCGCATGCGCGGTACAGTTGCATATTGAATTCGGCTCAATATAATTGAATCAACCTCTGTATATATCAATAGCAAAATATGCAAATTTCTTGATATACTTGTGATATCACACACACATACACACCCCCACGCACTGTTGTATATTTTTATTTTGCTATTGATATATAACAGTGAATTTTACAATATTTTCTCAGAAAGGGTTACTACGCCTAGATTTTTGGAATGTGTGCCTTTACTCAAGTCTTTATTACGTCTATTATGAAAATATCTTTATAACCATTATAGCTAATTTGATACAAATATTATTTTATGATAAGATACCTATTGGCACAAGATCTCGTGAGATTTAACAATACAAAACCATGTAAAACAATATTTACATTTATTCCATTGCTCACGACTGCTATTTTGTTTTCTTTTACATATTAGACAGAATTCCTACGAGTTTGCGAGGTTATAATAAAATAAATCTTCTATCCTCATTTTGCTTCTAATGCGGATCGAAACTAATATTTTTCGGTAACAACGTCATAAACGCTACTGCTAATTTTGTTTATCTTGAAGCACGAAATATATTTCTAAAATAAAAAAAAAAAAAAAATCAAAGAGGTTCTACGCAAAGCACAGAATATATTATATGAATGAACACACTGTTCGCATGGCGCTAGTATTCATGCAATATGGTCGTGCCAATAAAAAGCTATACACAAGGAAGCAACGTATAAGCTTTCTTTTCTTCTTTTATTCTAAGAGTCGACATGACTTTTTTTTTTATTTGTAACAAACTACTGTCATTATTTTAGCTCACGAATAAGTTTTTGATAGCCATGTTTATCAATAAAGTAATAACAAGGCCATCACAAGAGCAATTCAAAGAATTAAAAAAAATCAAATTGTGTAACAGTTTCTCTTGTTATCTAATGGCGTTTGTCACTTTTTTAAAAAAATATTTTTACATTTTTTTAAAAACAAAAGTTGAAAAGTCTCATAGTAAATACAACTCCAGTAATGAAGCTCTCTTGTAATAGAAATTAGCAATCATAATTCTCGTATAAAAAGAGAAAGAAAATCAACGAAATTGAGAGTGACAAAGAAAGAGTGCAAGGAACAAAAATTCTTTCTCGACAACGCGTTCTGAGAGGAAAGAAAAAAATACTAACAATGGGAATATCATCAAATTATTTTCTGGATTCCTCTTTTTCTTCTTAAGGCATGAATGACTTAACACATAACAATTCGCTATTGTGGTTTCTTTTTACGAGTAACCATTTCTTTATGTTTTGTAATGCATTAAAATGAAAGGAAAAATGGAATTGAAGCAGTGAACTGAATTATGCTTTGTTGATGAATTAGTAACGCATTGTCAAATCTTAATGAAGCACCCATCCCAATGATGTCTGTCAGCAATTCAATCTTCGTCAAATTATGTAATTTTTTTTATTATTTCGTACGTAATGATAATTCTGACGTGAAAGTAATTATTCTTCTGTTTTCAGCATTAACATAGATTAGAATGTATAAAATAATGTGATGTGTATAACAGATGTTCGGCGACTCGAGTTCTCCATTTGCAATGGGCTCGCTGTCAGCCAATCTAACTAATGGGGCGTTTACACTTGGTCGATTTAGTCGCACGACTAAATCGACTCGCTGCATTTGCCACTAAATCGAAGCAACTAGGCCGAATCAGATCGATGGATGGTTCAATTATTTCAACCACAGAAAATAGAACGTCTTTCAATTCAGTTGCCAGTCGATTAGTCGCCTTCGATCAACAAGCGATTAAGTTGAAGTCCCGTTTACACGGTCGATTAAGTTGAAAGTGACGTCAATTCAACTGAATCGAACGCAAATCGACTAAGTGTAAACGCCCCATAAACTGGAAACACTATTAAATATTGCGGTCCCAGTTCGATTAAACTTACTTTAATTACTACAAAATTATTTCAAATTGATTTCGCAGAAATTAAAAAGACACTTCTATCAACTATGGCTTCCTCACTTATTATATCTTCAACAGCATAAGAAAACAAGTTTAAACAAGTCTGGCCAGAAGATTTGTTATTATAAGGTACCGGACTATTATCCTTGTTAGCATAAAACTAAATATACATGAACATTATCGTTGCAAACTTTTATCTTCAGTTCCATCAAGCGATTGTTAGGATGGATTTTAAGGTGGGTCACCACCCGGAAGTCAGTACAGCTCATTGCCTTAACTACTGCACAATAAAACGTTATATATTATAAATATTGTACTATAAGATAAAGTTATGTTTCAGCTACAACACAAGACACTCAGGCCCGTAGCCAGCCCAAATATGTAGGGGGGCCCGGCTGAAGTTAGGGGGGGCGATCCAACCATATTACAGTTCATTACCATATTATAGTTCATTTACAAGCCTACCGTGAAAATTTTAGGGGGGCGGGCAAAATTTTAGGGGGAGCCTAGACCCCTCTGGATGCAGGCCTGAAGACACTGACTCTTTTGGTTGTGTCTTTTGATATCGAAAAAGGTAACAAATAAAATAAATTATTTGATTTTCTTTTTACAATGAGCACACAATATGGCACATGCTGTTAGATCTTACTAGAAGTGCTCAATTTTGTGAAGTGTTTATTTGAATGTGTAAAGTACTTTAAAGTAATGATCTTATTACGAAATAGATATATTGTCTGACCGTTTTTCGTGTTATGTTTCACGTTTTATTTATTCTACATTTAAGGAAATATATTTTGAGAAGAAACTTGCGCAGAACGTCATAATGCGTTGTTGTCAAATTTGTACGCTTAATTCCTGGATTCTAACGATGCAGTTCAAGAAGCGGAACTTAGCTGTGAATTGCAGTAAGGGTTAAAAACTAATTTCTCCTAAATATCCAAGCAGAATTCCATGATTACTTCCCTTATTACCTGACACCAGTAAACACTCGACACTACCTGGCAACGCCGCACTATTCAAGCAACGTTTAGCATACCACCGAGAACACCTAGTGATCCACCTTAATCCTAGCCCACGATAATTTCTTTTAGATTCTTAGCCGGCCCGTTTTCTTATGGGGATGAGGATGAAATGAAATGAATAGTGTTAGATAGCAACGACAAAAACATCAAAATCCTGCTTCTTTGACAAACTATGTACTATTGTATATTGACTAAGAATTATTACTGCACACAAATCCAAGAGTATTAAGGTTCATCATTAACATACATTATATATACAAGGCAAATCAAAACGATGAACCTGGATTCAGAAATTTATTCTGTGAAATCTAATAAGCATATGCTATTGTGAGACATGTGCTAAGAAAGGTAAATTGTCAACGTTTTCTTCAAACATATCACAAGTGTTCTATGTGAGCATCTCGCGTACCGCGGCACACATCAATCCGATCTCCTGCCAAACCTTTTGAAGTATGTTGCGGTTAATATCACCAAATCATTTCATTCTCGCTGCTGACTTTTAGACTTAGGCTATTTGAGTAAGCGTTACCCCCTGTAGTGAACACGGCCAAAGTGGCTGTTCAGTAATTTTACGTTCACCAGACGTGTAAATTATACTGTGAGCCAGTCAGGGTTTCCAGGTCTTTTTGCCAGGTCTAGGTGTGTAATAGCAGAGTTCCAATACTCTGCACAAACCATCTTCCAAGCAGCTGTTTCTTGCTACAATCCCTTTGCCTGGCAACACGTCTTTCCTTTTTTCCCCCTCTTTTAAACAACAGGCAATCAATTGTTCCGACCCGCACCAAATACGCTCGAGCTGACGTTTTCTCAGCGATTTTATTGCTTTCGCGTTTATGATTAGCCATCTACATTTAAATGTATGGTCGGCGTATTCCAAGAGTACGCATGAGCAATAAATACGCTTTGCGATTGCCTCAAATAGCCGGGTACTTAGAGATAGAAAGTGGAAACACCGCATGGAAACTGAACTTTGAAAGTTAACCTTTCGAAGTGTATGTCTCACAGTAACATATGTTTATTAGATTTCACACAATACCTTTCTGAAATCAGGTCCATCATTTCGACTAGCCATGTATATATGAAACATCATTGAAATCAATTATTTATTTTTATATGTTGAGGAAGATATTTGAGTGTACCTAGAAAGCAACAAATCACTTTACACTGATAGTAAAATATCCTAAAATGAATTTAAGTAATTTGTTTATTAAATTGAATATAAATATATTTGAATATCTGTACGGATAGTTAGTTAATTAGTTTTGAATCAATTAAAAAGAAAATCCTTACAACATTCTGTTTTATTAGAGGGGGCGTAAAAATAACAAACACAAATTCTGTTAAAAGCATATTAGACCAAACATGTCCCAATAGTCCGAATCTTTCTACCAAATCTCAAATGAATGAGTCCAACATTTTCGAACATTATAGCCGAGAAAACTTTTTATTTCTTTTTTTCTTTCATTTTCATTTTGGAGTCGAATTTTACAAAATTCTGTTATATCTCTATCATCTATCACTTAACAACACTTATACAAAATGTTAAGTTCGTAGTCTCAAAAATTTTGAATATTTGCTGATGAATGACTCAGGGCGTTTAATATTTTTGGATATAGATTTCACGTTAACTTAATGCCGGAAGGTTTATTTGTTTCAACTTGAGGAAGGAGTGTGAAGAATGTGGGATGAAAATAAATGTTAGAAAGACAAAAGCCATGGTGATTGGAACGAAGGGGTCGCTGTCAAATATAGAAGTAGGAGGGGAGAAAATAGAACAGGTGACTAATTTTCGATACCTGGGTAGTATTGTTAGTGATTATATGAAATGTGAACACGAAATAAAAGCAAGGATAGGGATGGCGAAAGAAGCCTTTACGAGGAAGAAAACAGTATTTTGTAGGATCTTGAATAAAGAGTTGAGGAAAAGATCCATGAAGTGTTTCGTGTAGAGTATTATTCTGTATGAGTCAGAAACATGGACATTACTCAAAAATAATAAAAAAACGACTTGAATCTTTCGAAATGTGGGTGTGGAGAAGAATTTAGACAATTAGCTGGACGAGCGGGAAATGAATAAGAGGGTGTTAGGAATGGTGGAGAAAAAAGAAGAATTTTAAATATTAAAAAGAGGTAGAGAAACTGATTGGGACATTGGTTAAGAAGAAACTGAAACATGAGGGACGTGCTAGAAGGTATGGTGACAGGAAGAGAGGTAGGGGGCGAAGGAGGGTGGGTACAAAACGCAAAAATCGTACGTGAAGACAAAGAGGTTAGCGGAAGACCATGGAGCATGGAAGCTTCTCAATTGTAGCGACTGACCTGTCAATAATGGTAGAATATCTATTATGATGATTATACTTGTTATTTACCATAACGATTTTTCTGGTGTTAAGGTTGATATATTTCTGAGATATGAACTGATTAGTGTTCCGTTTCCGTCTTTTCACATGGTTTAGTCTTTCCACAAAGAAGACGATCGCTGTGAGAGATATTAATGTAATGTACTTTGGACATGAAAATACTCCCAAAGCTATTATTATTTAATTCAGAAATGTGAATGATGTCACCAATTATGAATGGCCTTAACAGAAGCTTGTAATTACATCAAGCCTGAAAAACAATACATGAAAAAAAGAAGAAAAATAACAATTCTAGAAATGATAATAAGTCTATAATAAAGAGTACCTAACCATTAACAAGAAGAAAAGTTTGTGGTTTGAAACTAATTAGAGCAAGGATATCTTACAGAAACATTTAAGGGAGTGTCTTCTTGAGAACAAACGCCATGCGCAAGGTGAAAAAAATATAAAAAGTAAACATAGAAGGTTAGTAACGGCCTTGAAGTAAACAAGTAAGCACACAGAAGACAATCGTTATTAAAGACATTATGTTAATCACGAAATTAGTTTAAAGAGCTTGCATTTGCATAGAGATTATGTTGTATGTATACCTTGATTACATAGTGAAAGTGATATATATAATGTGCATTCCATGAGGAGAGGATCTAAAAACGTTCGATGTCGGAAAACTCGGTGCATGGCGTGAGGAAGATTCGGTGTTTCGGTTGCAACCCAAATATGAAAGACAAGAATTGATCACGTCATTGAAATTGAATGGGTGTGAGAGGAAGACATTAAACTTATGTAGAATAAGCGCATTCCACCTTACGTGGTTCCCAAGCTCGTTTACTTGATGCCCGTCTTTGTGAATCCTCTGTACTTCACGCCCCACCGCTCGTTATTGCTTGTTTCTCGGATCCCATTTGCGATTTCAGATGCGCCATTGAGTTAATAATAATAATAATAATAATAATAATAATAATAATAATAATAATAATAATAATAATAATAATAATAATAATAATAATAATAATAATAATAATAATAGTCACCAATTAATATTTGTCTGCAGCAACACTTCTGCATACTGTTGTACTGCACTATTATCATTTACCAGTTTTATTTTTAATGGAACCACAGTTGTTACTCAATAGTTATTGTGGAGGACTCAATGGTAGAGCGGGGGGCGCGGTGGCTCAGTGGTAGAGCGTTCACCTCTGGTGCTTGGGGTCCCGGGTTCGATCCCAGCCCCTCCAAGTGAACTTTGTGGTTGACAAACACCGTGCTCGTGGGTTTTCTCGGGGTTCTCCCGTTTCCTCCCACTTTCTTCATTCCACCATTTTCATTCATCTCTCATTATCAACGTCTCCTTTAGCCTCACCGGTATAACCGTGGGACGTAAAACTTAAAGATGTCATTTCATTTTCAATGGTAGAGCGTTTATCTCTGCTGCGCGGGGTCCCTGATTCGATCCCCGAACAAGTACGTTTATGGTGGACAGCATCGTGTCCGTCGATTTTCCCGGGTACTCTCTTTTCCTCACACCTTCTCATTCCACTAATTATTCCATCATCATTCACTTGCACTCATTCACTTGCCCATCATCGTTCGTCTCCTTTAGCTTAAAGGGTATAATAGGAGACGTTAAACCCAAATATTCCATTGGATTTTCATTTTCAATAGCAGTTTTGCGTTTATACGGTATTTAATTTATCGCCTCTTTGTTACAACATTCGTAATATTTGTAATTACGAATGTAGCTTATTTCTGTCAGTAGCTTCTCCTCCCTTCCCCTCGCCTTTCCTCGGTCTTCACGCCCTCAAGTTGAGAACAACTGTCTTAAATCAATGAAGAACGTTTTTTTTTTCCTCAAACCGGAAAACTCATTCGTTCTAATATTGTATTCTAAAATCTTAATAAATAATAAAAAAATACAATTTAAAAAGTAATCGATAGAGCATCTCTTTTTTTTTTCACTGTTAGAGATTCCCCAATAGATCTATATACAGTAATTTTTTTTTCCTATTCGAAAATTCGTGAGTTTTATGTCCCACAGTTATGCCGGATAGGCTAAAGGAGACGGTGATGATGAGAAATTAATGAAATGGTGGAATGAAGAAAGTGGAAGAAAACGGAAGGACTCCGAAGAAACCCACGCACACGATGTTTGTCCATCACAAAGATCACTTGGCGCTAGCTGGGATCGAACCCAAGACCCCATGCGCCAGAGATGAACTCTCTACCACTGAGCCACCACGGCCCGTTTCTGATCCGAATCTTGTTTGTTGATTTACTAACGGTCTTGTAAACTTTTGATGAACTTCATATATGCTTTATAAGGTTTTCCTGGCACGTTATAATAATAATAATAATAATAATAATAATAATAATAATAATAATAATAATAATAATAATAATAATAATAATAATAATAATAATAATTATTATTATTATTATTATTATTATTATTATTATTATTATTATTATTATTATTATTAAATACCAATGTCTCTAAAAATAGTATTTTCCTCTGTAAAATCTGGCAATTTTACAGGAACCTCGTATACCAAAGACGCGCGCGCTAGTCACTAGACGTGTGAGCCTTGGTGCACGTGGTCCGGGTTCGAATCACACTGAGAGAGCACAAAAATTTAATTTCACAATCATTCACTTTCACTGATCATCCTTCTCCTTTAACCTGAAGGGCATAATTATGGGAGGTTAAACTAAAAGATTTCATTCCATTGCATTTGTGCTAGCCATTAGACCAGCGGGGAAGTCTTCAGTAATGATTTCAGATTTCCCTTGGGAGAACTTTGAATAAACAGGGGTTAAAGTTATAATGGGAAAATACTGGCAATCCAGGTTGAGCCCGATCGAAGAAATGCCCCACTAAGAGAGATCTTCCCGGGTCATCTCCTGAAATCATCACTAAAAAGGCTAATTCTTTGATAGTATTGCCCGTAAGTTAAGCTGAAAGCAGTGGCGGATCTAGAAGATAATAACTGGGGACAGCTAGAACTCAAACTATGATAAGTATTGAGTCTACTCCTAAACTGTCAAAAATATATAAATATCTTAAATTTTGTCACTCAAAAAAACTGGGGGGGAGGGGATACGACCTCGGCTAGATCCTCCACTGGCTGAAAGTTTATTAGATGATATTGTCACGTCTTCATTAATTCCCAATTCTTCCAAGATATGATAAAAACAATAGTACTTTTTCCTACGCTTACACACAGTATTATGATATAAAGTTTACGATTAGTAGAGCAAATGCGGAAAATGATACAACAAAAAGCTTTATTTGTGCAAGATCTAGTTGTAATGTCAGCCATGGGATTTGCGGTTCTTCTAATTGCTGTTGATACGTAGTGCTTCCGCGTTGACTTGTCACCTACTGTGGCGTGCAATCTGTGGTGATTTCTTTGTAATTGTGTCATACTTCCAGCAGAGAGAGATATTTACTTTCTTCATTGCCTTCTCATTGTTGACTTTTGTTCTCTTTTTTTTTTCACTTACTTTTTGCGAAATTCTCCTCTTCTTTTTTCATTGTTAACATTACCTGTTGCTCAAATATTGTCACCTTCTTTTGTTTCAATGAGAATATGAGATACCAAATTATCTACATTCTTGTAAACTTCCTGAGGAAACGCCGGTAGTTCCTTCCACTGGCTCTGAGAGATATTGTGACTACCACTGAATGACCAAGAAACAATGTAGAGGCTTGGGAAAAACAACCTGTGATGCTCACTGTTTACTGTTAGTGGTTACATAGCAGCACAAGCATACAGATTATAATCTGTGAACTGCATTCAAACAATAGAAATATGATACCAGAGGCACATTAATACGTTTAATCTACATATAATCAAGGAAATAAGTCCGGAGACATATGAAGCACTAGAATCGACCTTGTCAAAAAAAAAAAGTTTTGATTGCGCCACTGCAAATCACCGTCACCATCATAGGTGTTCTACCATTAAGCAGATTCTTGCCCCAAGCTGAAAAGCTATGCACCACAGCTTAGTGGCTCAGTGGTGTGTGATGTCCGTGGTTCGATTCCCGGCCATGTAAGTTTGTGGCGGTCAATATCATGTCCGTGGATTTTCTCGGGCTACTCCCGATTCCTCCCACATTCTTATTCTACAACTATTTCCATAATCGTTCACTTTCCTTAACCATCTTCTTTCTTAGCCTAACAGGCATAAACGTGGGACGTTAAACTGAAAGATTTCATTTCATTTCATTTTTGCATCACAGTTTTAGATAACGTCTTCGTCTTGACTTAGGATTTTCTCTTTTAATACCATCCAGCAACGGTAGCTTCTTTTGTCCTCTTGCTCTTTTTCCTGCCGCCATAACTTCTAGCACGTCCCTCATTTTACAGTTCCTTCTCAACTAATATTCCAAACATTTTCTTTTTCTCTTTTTAAGTAAATCTAAAATTCTTATTTGGTACCCTACAATTTCTGACATTTCCTCATTCGTTTTCCTTTCGATCCAGCGGATTTTTTTTTACATTCTTCTCCATGCACACATTTCGAAAGCCTGCCATTTTTTGGTCACTTTTGCGTAATGTTCATGTCTATGCTTCATACAGCACAATACTTCATCGAAACATTTTATAGACCTGTACCTTAACTCTCTATTCAAAGGACGAACACAATTTGCTTTCCTTCTTCTTAAATGCTTCTTTCGCATTCATATCCTTACTTTTATTTCACATTCCTTGATTTTCCTTATCGAAGTATTTCTTTAATTTAAAAAAAGTACATTTTGTTGTTGAAAATGCAGTGGCTTCAGTGCAGTATTTCTTTGTACAATCACCTCATACTGAGCTTTTCGACACTAGATACCTTTATTCTTCATACATTTTGTATGGTCCATTTTGGAAGTGGGTTGTTTGTCGTTTGATATTTTTTTCTTTCATTTATTCATTATTTTATTATCTTTCTTTAAATACCAGAGTACAATTTTTGCAGTTCCTTTTTCAGTATCAGACGGTTTCGTAGTGTTTCGCCCTAATAGCGTTTCGTCCCAAGGCAAAATCCGTAGCATTTCGTCCCGGTGTAGTAGTGTTTCGACCCAATGCAAATCCTTGGTAGTTTCTCTCTAGCTATTTTTATTGATTAGTGAACAGGCTAATGAGTAGAGTTTCGTCCCAGCGTGAAACTGTTTGGTTCCGTCCCAGCGTGGTGAAATTGCTTGGCGTTGTGTTGCACGGCCATGTAAAGGAAAAGTGTTTACCAACTACGGAGACTTTGATAAAGATTTTACGAAATGTCTCTTGTATATTTAATCCACATGTATTAAAGAGGAAGGAAAGCCGTTAGGACTGACATATGAAGATATTGGACGAAGCTATTCATAGTAAAGAATATTGTACAACGATACTTGTATTTTTAACATCTTTATTGTATCTTTATGTGTATTTATGGGCAAAATGTACTTTTAAAATATGCACAAGCTGTTCAAGAAAGGAAGAAGAAGAATATGAAAAGATAAATAGAAGTAATTTATTTTCTGTTGTTATGCGATGATATTTTATGATGATAGTGATTTGACGATGTGAGTTAGTTGTCATAGTAACGAAAAATAAATAATTCATAATAGAGGATCCATCTCGTGAAATCTATATGTACAATTTTTAAAGAGTGTAAATGTTTAACTTGTTTCGTACTACAATAAAAGATAATATCATAACACAGTGTGAAAATGAATTTTGATAAATCAGTAGCCTTAGTTATATAAATATATAAACTGGGTACTTTAACGTTACAATTGGAATATCATTTAATAAGTGACTGATAGGTGAAAATATTGGAGAAAGTTATTGATAGTTAGGAATGTTTGGATATTATTTATAAGTGGCAAAGTGCTAGCTACAATTTTATTTTTAGGACTAGACCTTAAGTTTTAAGGCCGAGTGGGGCAATTACGTAGATTTTTTAGTTTATGAAAATTTTAAAAAATAATTCATGACTTAACTGCGCGGGTCCATGGAGTTCGTGGGTTAACCCCTTTCGTATATGATGAAGCTTATACGGCAAACCCACCTCTGTCAGAGAGGTGTCAATAAAAGAAGGCACACAGTCCTGGCTGGTCTTAACAATGGACCACATCGCACTATAAACATAATCAATGTGTGCGTGTGTGAAATACTGCATGAAACACTACTCGGTCAGGTAGCGGGCCGAAACCTAAGCTTCGTGTTCGTGGAATTGGGACGAAACGATACGACACGTGGAGGGATTGGGGGAAACGATATGACACGTGGAGGGATTGGGGGAAACGATACGACACGTGGAGGGATTGAGGCGAAACGATACGACACGTGGAGGGATTGGGACGAAACGACATGACACGTATCAGACATTCCATGAATCACTTCCTCAGTAGCATAAACTTTCCCGATTAATTAAAAAAAATCTGGTTAAAATTTAACAACAGTTATTTCACACTAATTAATGACTTATTAGGCCTACTTTTTGCCTGTAAGAAATGTTGTCGGCGAGGATTTGATATACGTGAAAAATATATGTTGCAAAGTTCAATGAAAATCCCCTTATATCTTTTACAGAAATTAATGCAAAAAAATCACGAACTGGGATTTTTCCTACGGACTTGCTGTGCTCCTAGAATGGGATGACCAAACATACCGCTTTAAACGGGATTGTCGCTTTTATCAGAAAGACGTCTGGTAAAATCAGAAAGACGTCCCGAGAAAAATGCAAACGCAACGCCAAATATCCCTTTAAAAAGTACATAGCATCTTGTGTTTTGATTTGTAATTGCGTAATGTACTAGTAATATCCTGTATGGACTTCTACAGTACTTAAGGAAAAAGAATCCCTTCTACATCTAAAAAAAAAAGAAAAGAAAAGAAAAGAAAAAGAAAAGAAAAGAAAAGAAAAAGAAAAAAAGACAGTCAAGAGACAATCGGTATTTCTAATCCTGGTTCCTGTTAAATATAACATAATAGAGTGGGACAAGGTAACTCAAAGTTGAAGGAAATGAATAAAAATTCGGGTTATCGAGTTTTTCGAGCAACTAAGGTTCGAGATATCAAGGTTACCACAACAAAAATTCGAGATACAGGTTCCGCGTTCCTCATTGAAAGCAACTATATAATATCTATACCTCGAAGTTTTATTCATTCAGCCTCTTTAACTCGAAGTTGGGAAAATTCCTTAAATTAAATATTACTAGTAAAAGTAAAATACTGTATATGTACTGTTTTGGAGGGGGAGATTTCAAGTCTAGTCCTGAGTAAAACCAGTGTCGTGGTGTAGAGGGGGCGAGCGGGTCGACGGTCCCGGGCGCTTAAGTAAGTGGGGTCCAAAATTCGAGAGGAAAAGAATAATGCTCAAAATCAAGGAAAAACAGGGTTTATTTTTGAAAATGTTCTTACGCTTTGCGCCAACCATGCTGGCTGAAGCCGTGGTGGCTCAGTGGTGGAGGGGTTCCGGGCTCAAACCCTGCTCCCGCCAAGTGAATTTTGTGGTGGACAAACACCGTATACGTGGGTTTCCTCGGGGTTCTCCCGTTTCTTCCCACTTTCTTCATTCCACCATTTCATTCATTTCTCATCATCACCTTCTCCTTTAGCCTAGCTGGCATAACCGTGGTACTCGAAGATTTCATTTTATTTCCAACCATGCTGGCGTTTCGCGGTTGGTCGTCGACCTCACTCATATGTACGGGGACGCCGTCGTATACTCTCGCCTTGCGCGTTGATTTTCCACGGCACAGCACTGGTAAAACACAAATACAGTACACATGAGCAACAATGACAAATATGTAAACATATAGAGCTATGGCTTCGAGTTGTCGGGGTCACATTAAAGGAAATTCGAATAACAGAGGTAAATTTCTTCGACTTGCAGAGGTTCGTAGACATGAAAGTTCGAGTTACCGAGGTATTTAAATATTCGTATGATGATGAAATCCTTAAAACTCGACTTATCGAGGTTGTGATTTTTAAACATACGACTTATAGAGGATATTTTAAGATCGAGTATTATGCAGCATTCAAGGGAATGTGAAAAAATTCGTGTTATCAAAGAATTCGAGTTATTGGGGTCCAATTGTACAAAAATTAAAATTGGAATATTTTTAAATAAATAAAAAGCTGTCTATTTGAAAATATAGACTTGAATAACGGCTTAACAATGGCCATACCTAGATGGACTGTCAAATTATGTCAGTTTGCTTAATGTCTCGGTTTTCCCCCCCTTATATCTGGTCATCCTAATTAAGAATGTCTTCAAATTTCAAGTGAAAATAGTATAGAATAATTCTAGCCTGCCATTCGTACATATGCCTTGAAAGTAACTATGCGTACAATAGAGGAGCTTTTGTAGCTTTTGTAAGCCTATCGAAAGAAACAAATTAATCTTTGGTTTGATTTCTCTTACGTTCTTCATCTGGAAGAATGAAAGTTAACGAGCAGGCTTTGGGTGCTTCATATGCGAAGCACCGTGAGACCATTCCAAAATTAACTATAATGAAGGCTTATTTTATTTATTTTTTCTCATAATATGGACCACTCTCCTACCTAGACTATCTAACAGAGTCCTAAGATAGCACGTGCCTAATGAGAACTGGACTTTCACACGAACTTAAAAAAAAGAAGAAAAAAATAGAAGATATCCATGCAGAAAGAAGATGATGATCCTAGCAAAACCCGTTTTCATTTTTTATTGCCTGCTGCACAAACCTGCATTCCCATTGACTTTCTCTGCTATCAAACGTGAACTACCTTAGCTATGTGTTGGATAATCAATTGAACGTGGGTGTTTACGAAAGCAAATGTCAAGATACATGTAAAAATTCATTGCATAGTAGGGTGGGCCGAAAAAATTGAAAAATGTTTTCTTTATTGAATACAAGTTTAAATGTTTAACAACAAATTATTTTAGGCTACTAGTGATATTTATAAACAGAGTTTTTATTGACAATCTGTCAATAAAAAGAAAATCTGTTTATAAATATTATTATTGGTCTAAAATGATTTGGTTTTAAACATTCAAACTTGTTTTCAATAAAGAGAACAAACAAAAAAAAAAAAAAAATGTAAGTTGTTAGGTTTTTTTTTTTACCTTGAAGTATGATAATGCTCTCCCTTTAGTAAATGAAATGCTATTAAATATTTCAGTTTAATGTCTGATGATTATGTCTTTTAGGCTAAGGGAAACGGATGGTTAAGGCAAGAGAATGGTAATGGAAAAATTGGTGGAATGATAATGTGGGAGAAAATGGGATTCCCTCTAGAAAATCCACGGACAGGATGTTATCCACCTCAAACTTACTTGGCCGGGGATCAAACTAGGGACTTTACATACCAGAATGCTCTCCACTTAATATATACATTTTAATCAAAGTAACACGATAAAAACCCAGTTCGAAATACTTGATAACTATATCCAAAAGTTAATTTCAATCATTTTATCAGTTTACACGTGATTCGATCATAAACAAGATCAGTAGTATTTTTTATATAATTAGATTACGAACGTAGTTTATTTCTGTCATTAGCTTACGTTTTCATTGATCGCCTTTCACGCCCCACAAGGGGTGCGCTGAACAGGTTGGAAACCATGTCAAAGTGTAAAGGAAAGAAGTCGCAGAGAGCATATAGGACTGGAAGTATTGGCGTGTGCAACTAAAATGGACAAAAATAACGATAATGAAACGGAATATTAAGATAATAATAAGTCTATTATGAGGAAATATTCTGCATGCAGGAAAATTAAATTCTCTCGCATACAAATTTTAATGTTCGTCAATGGAATATTTGTCCGTAATTCGATGCGTTTTTGGCGAATATTTTACTCTTGTAATTTGAGTCACTCGCAGGAGGCGACGCTCGTAGGTCGAAGTACCAATGTACTTAAATGTATGGAAGTTTCATTAGCTTAATGTGAACGACATATACAATTTATTTATTTATTTTCTATAATCTAAAGAAAAGGATATAATTAATTTCTACATTGCACACTGTTTTCTAGACCACGCACTTTGATTCTATTCGCTAATACACAGAAAACATTCCCTTACACATCTGTTCTTTCCAAATAAAAAAGGAAAAAAAAATCATGTATCTTTCACCGTATAGAAAATACACATAGACGTTATGACATAATATTATAAAGCAATTTCTCAATGAATTGGAAAATACAAGCTAAATGACCTTTTTCAACATGTTCTCTTGAACGTAATATAAGATCGAAACAGAACGCGTGGAGCGAACGCCATAAATTTTCCGTGGCTGGGGTTTTTTGATGTTTGCGGAGAAAGTGCTCCAAGAGTGTCAATGAGATTTAAGAATTGTCCCACGAAGGGAGACGGGCAGAGTGGGTGCTCCATTTTTTCCCTTTCTTTCTTACTTTTAAAGAGGGAGGGAGGTGCTCACATAGGGAGGGGGCGTTATGAAACAATCAACATCAGTTTAAGGATTGAGATCAACGTCTCCTTTCAGTTTCGTTGAAGGCGCAGAATGTGTCAGAACTTCTTCCACTTGTGTCACTGATATTGGCTTTTTGCTTGAACAATAGGAGCAACCGGTGAGTAAGCTACTTCCTGCATTCACGCCAAACAACGGTTCACATTGTGGGATCCACATATGCATTGTTCTTTTCCATACGTTTTTTGTCATCTGAAACATCTTTAAGAAATCAAAAAATTGTGAATCGTAAATATATTCTAAAAATATTCAATTTGCTTTACATATATGTAAATATATCTACAATTTACCCTTGAATTGAATTTGAATGGTGCGAGGTGTGCTGTGTATGTGGGATGTGCATTGAATGAAAGTGCATCTGTATCAGCGATGAAGTGATTGGACGAATACGTGATTTTTTTTTTATGTGTGTGTTTTTAGTGCAGGACTTCAAGGAAGACAAGTGAAAATTTGCAGTAATTTGTCGTGTTCGTGGATTGTGATTGTTTCTTTTGTTTTTGCAAGCTTCAAGGAAAACGTAATAAGAGGTAATACAAAATATAAAAATTGAATGACGAATTAGAAAGAGAAACCAGATGAAATAAAAGCGATAATAAATATTATACATTGCAGAATTATACGTGTCAGGAAATCAACTTAACTTTCGGTGTGATTTATACATTGCAGAATTATACGCGTCAGGAAATCAACTTAACTTTCGGTGTGATTTTCAACTGTCTGTTTCTATAGAAGATATAAAATTCTGTACATTTTACATTGGGAAGAAAAGAGATTTAAATTTTTAACATAAACTAATCAATTTTTACTTCACCAGAGTTTTTTTCTCATAAAGGCATACTCTAATTTGCCTTATAATCAATAATGGATCTTGAGGGGAACCACATTGGTAAAGTAATAATAGTAATAATAATAAAATTTTCTGGTCACAATCTGAGGAAAGAAAGGTTAAATATACATGTAACGTATTTTCTTCCCTATGTGGCTACCCAGAAGAGCCGCCACTGCACGTGATATACCCAGTGTTACTTGAAGAAACTTCCACTATGAACAACATTCTTTACTTTATCACACAAAGTCTATTTTAATGTTTCGAATCTTCTCTCAAGTAGTTTCGTAGTTTCTGGAAGTAGGATTTCTTTCTTAGTCAAAGAGATTAAGAGTTTTAAATAAAAAAAAATATTTCTTTTGTTTTCTATTGTATGAATATGTCTACGGCCGGCCAAATGGGTTTTAGTTGTATAGTGTGTATATAGCACATCGGTAGCATTGCTTATCTTTCTGCTTTTTAAAGACCTATTACATGCAGATATATCACATTAACTCAAACAATTTATCAATGAATTTTCAAATTTAGGTAATCTCTAATTCTTGAAGAAAAGATGTTAGTAGTTCACAATTATACATGCATTTCTTTCGTGACAGAAATGAATTCTTTTCCTCATTAATTCAATGCTGTTCAAACAGAATTACAAACAAGAATTGTGCATATCCTATTCACTTGCTGTTATTACAAAAACCAACATAATGGTCAAAGAATAACGGCCTTTATGTTAACTATTATCGTCAGAGCATTCATTCCTAACTAGTATTATATTAAGAGAGTGTGTACTGCATCATGATGGCTTAGTGGTAGAGTAATCACCTCTGAGTAAGAGATTGACTTACGTCATGTGAAGAGATTAAGTCATGTGGAGTTGTGGTGTATTCTGTCCATCTTTTTTTTTCTTGGAGTTTTCTCGTTTTTCTTCCAGTATCTCCATTTGGTATAATATGTATTTAAGTGGCTGTCTGTTCCATGGTAATTTCCGTAAAACGTAATATAAATTAGTATGGATTTTCTTTAAGGGTTTGCAGTTTTTTAGAGGTGAAAAATTGGTCGAGAATAAAGAGTAATATGTGGCAAATTAAACCTACACCTAGGGGGTTAGCCAATGTACATAATTTGATGATAAAAAACCGTTTTCAACAGTGGTGACACCAGATTCCCAATCATCCCCATCGGTGGAGGTTCAAATCGATTTAAAACGGGCTGAACGTGAAAAAATTAAAACCCAACTTAGAAGCTTGCACTTAAATATAATGCAATCTAAAACAATTTTTAGCGAGCTTGCTTTCTGGATGAGTAGTTCCTGGTTCAATTCGTGACGAGGATACTTAACGGAAGAAAAACCCGAGTATGATTCGAATTCCATTTTAAGAAATAGATCCTGACTCATATAATTTCAATGCTGAAAACGAATGCTACCTCTATATAACCGATCAAATTAATTTTCGATGAAAATTTGAGAAAAAATTATTCGATTTTGATGTGATATATAATAAATTTTCTTTGTAGCTTCCCAATTATCATCATTACTTGGAATTGAAATCTATTTAGAATAAGAAGTAGTTGTACCCAAATGATAAGAAATATATTCCGCAATAACTTCCATAGACATTCTTATAGTTTTACAAAACATAACACATGCTCTCTTTGAAAATTAAATAATTACCCTTAGTGCTAGCTATAGAAATTAGTCAGGAGTAGAGAAGACAAGCTAGTTCCTTTTCTTGTGGAAACCGATATGATTCCTAAACATTTAAGTGATGTTTACCCAAATAAAACAGGCATGCATTGTTTGAGGCTTCTTACTGGGATCTATTGCTTAGGGTTAGAATAGAAATAGAATAACGGAAGAATTCAGGCACTTAGGCAGAAATTTATTTCGAGAGGGGATCCAAATTCAATATGAGGAAAAATTATATGGAACATTTATAAAAAATAACACAAACTTATTCTAAATTTACAGAAAAGTCGGGATTTCGGGTGAGGTCTGGATCCTTAGGACCCATTCCCTTGCCTAAGTCCCTAGAAGAATTTACAGCGTGAAAAAAATTCCTGAATACTTCTAGCAAAAAAAAATTCGTGATGGTGTGCGTTTTCTCTTAAGAATTATCTTTGCTTCTTGGGATAGAAAAAAGTGACAAGAGGAATTCCCTCAATTTCGAGAAGAGAAGGGCAACTTCGTGGCTAAGTGGTTAGCGTACGCAGCTTTGACATGGGAGGCCCGGGTTCGATTCCCGGCGTGAGCTCATGTGCTTCGGATTCTACGTTAATTAGTAGGTCCCGTCTCATATACCCTCACTGCTCAAAGGGACGTTAAACTCAACTCAACTCAACTCAATTTAGAAAAGAAAAAACTTGGTTCGGTATACAGTTTTTACTATCTTTCAGCGAATTGCTCACGTATATTTGTATGGAGTTGTAGGATAACACCATAATCTTATTGTGACGTCACGTCATTTCAGGCTTTACTTCGCAAACTTCTAATGTTGTAGCACATGTTATAGTGTACTAAACAATGGTTATTACCTAGGTATTATTTCAATACACAAGACAAATAACATAGCTAGATACTCAAACTATTCCTTTAGTTAATACTTTTGCTTCTATATTATGACATGCTTCGGAAGAGTATGGTAAAATTCTCTGAGCTCAGCGGTCTGCAAATTATTACTTTTCGGGAAGGAAAATGTCGAGAAAGGGAGTGGTTTTGGCATTTATTCCAATACATTTTGATAACTTACAAATAAGGAATAGGAGATTGAATTGAACAATCATACTAGGAAAAGTACTTTCTGGTGTCTGAGAAGAAGTTAGTTACTGTCCGATGCGACTGTTAAAATCAAGTGCCTTAGATATTTTCTCATAGAATTCAAAAAATAAAATTTTGTTTATTAAAATGGAATATTTTAAAAAAATTCAAGTATTTCTTTCAAGAGTTTATTGAAGGAATTGGAGTAGGCCCTATTTTAAGAAATACTACACAATAATTTAAAATTGCAAGTTCCTAACTAACTAGTAAATTTTGAAATCAACTTCTAATAAATTAATTAAGTTTTCTTTCTTTTTCCTTCTAATTTTTGTCAAAGTTTGATAGAAAATTTTACAAAACTTGGTGTGTAATAGTGTAGTTAATGTTTATATACATATCCTTAGTATAGTGGTTCTGAGTTCGATTCCGAAATTGTCGATTCATCCAGCATCGTCTGGGTACTGGCGAACTATTTAAGCGAAGGTCTAGAAGGCTGGAAGTAACTGCAATGATACTGTCCATACACTACCCAATCTGAATTCACCTAGCCGTCTATACCTCTTCGTAGCTTTATAAGCAGAGAATTTTAGTGTTTAGAAGAATTATCATAAAATCATATTTTAAAGAAAATCTGATTTCCAATGAATTGGTTTCCATAAGTGTTATCAGTGCTTTTAATCAATTAAGGATAAATACACCCGTTCATTGCTTAGTACGTAATAATGTAAATGTTTACTTTTTTCTTTTTCTTTTGTTTTCTTTTTTTTAAATAACTGATAAATTATCAGAATTGTGCGAACTTCTACGTTCTTAAAACTGATAGTTTAACTTAATGACTTTGGCAACTGTATTATTAATATACACATAGAAGTTTAGCTATATCCATGGTGCGAATTATCGGGAGGATGAGGATTTTCCTCCTCAATCAAATTATGACACTCTCTAAAAGGGGGGCACGGTGGCTCAGTGGAATAGCGCTTACCTCTGGTGCGTGGAGTCTCTCGTTCGATCCCCAGCCAAGTAAGCTTGTGGTGGACAACATCGTGCTCGTGGGTTTCCTTGAGGTACTCCCACTTTCTCATTCCATCATCATTATTCACTTTCTCAATCACTGTCTCCCTTAGCCTTAGCATCATTTTATATTTCTCTAAAAGGCCCAGCCGGGATACTTGTTTTTTTTTTTTTTTTTTTCCTGAACTGTATAAGTGATGAAAATGTTCCAATACATTGTCGAATTTCATTAGTTTTCTTTTGTCCTTTCGTATAATTTTAACCTGCTACTGTATTCTGAAATGAAAGATCAAACTAGTCACTTAGGATTTGTTTTATTTTTATACTCACAGCTACTACAATATACTCTTTATTTTCCTCTGTTTTTATCGTTGGCTAATTTAACTTCTTTTTTTTATTGCGCCTATACTTCTCTCTTACAACCGTATTCTCATACCCTTCAATTCGTCGTCGGAGGTGAATTTGGATAACAATGTGACACTAATTATGTATAACGAACTCATGAGATGAAATCTTTCAGTTTCACGTCCCACGATTAAGCCGCGTATGCTACAGGAGACGGTGATGATAAGAATGAACGAAAATACTTTAATGAAGAAAGTAGGAGAGAACCTCCAAGGAAATCCATGCACAAGGTGTTTCTTCACTACAAATCCGTATTGGTGTAAGCTGAATCGAATCAAGGATCTCATACACCAAAGGTGAACGCTCTGTCGCTGAGCCACCGCGGCACCACAACGAAGCCATTTATGGATTTGCAAACTTCTTACATTGTGTGTAGATATACAATGTAAGATACATTCAATGCTATGCTTCAAGCATATTCGATTATTTTATTTATACTATTTCTGGATCTATACTGGCATCTATGGGCTTTAGCCCGTCATGAACAGATTATCCAGGAACGGGGGAAGGAAGAAAGCAGCCTGGGACTTGTTTGTTAGGTACTGTCCGGGCATTTGCCTGGTGTGAATGTGAAAACTCCAGGAAAACCTCACTCAGAATCGCTGGCCTGAAAAAGGGGTTACACCTTTTCGATCGACTGTCCCCACCGGGAATCGAATCCCAAACATGTTCGAAGAGATTACATGCTGGTATATCAGGTAATATATAGTTAATATAGCTATTGTAGCTATTTTTTTATTATTTAAAACATTTTCTTTTTGTTTATTACTGCTCTAAAAAATCACATTTGTGTGTGTTAGGGTAAGGGTGACGTTGCCTCATTTGAATTGTTGCATTTGCAAACTTGTATGTCCTGTTGGGGCTCATTTTATTCCTGCAAACTTAATTCGCACACTGACTACATTTATTGTTAGGACATGAACGTGGCCAGTAAGTTTTGAATTGAATTGAATTGAATTGAATTTTATTGCGTTCAATGACCATTTACATTGGCTGATTGCCATATGGTATAGAACATGTCAATGATATTATACAAAATATATATTCATATTATTGCAAAAACATAACTACTTCTACAATATCTTCTAGGTGATAGAAAAACATGACAACATGTGGTTTCCTTGGAAGGATTATTAAGATACATCACTCACCCATACAGCATTTTTTTTACGAAGTAGAGAAAAAAATATAATGTGTACAAGAATTACATTTACGACTTAGCAGAACCTAGATCAGTTTGCAAGTATTTCTCCACACTATAAAAACAGTGGTTTAACAACAGAGTACGTACTGACTTTTTGAAACTTTCATGTTTGGAAAGAGATTTATTTTGATTAGGCAAAAAGTTAAAGAGTTGTACACCTTTGCATGCAATTGTTTTCGAAAACAAAATGGTATTATGAAGAGGAATTTGGAGATATGACTTCGTTCTCGTATTATATCCATGTTTATCTGAGTTCTTTTTGTATAGTTCTTGTTTCTTGTGGACCAAAAGTAATGTTTCGTATATATACAAGGAAGGAAGTGGAAGAATATTTAGGTATTTGACTAGCGTTCTGCAAGAAGTATAATATGAAGTATTAGTGACTATTCTTATCACTTTCTTCAGAGTTTGTGGTGGACAACATCGTGCTCGTGGATTTTCTCCTTTCCTCCCCCTTTCTCATTCCACCAATTATTTCATCATCATTCAATTGCTTTAATTATCGTCTCTCTTTGCTTAACAGGCAAAAACGTGAGACGATAAGCTCAAAAATTTCATTTCATATTTTTCAACTCTTGAAAATTAGGGAATCAAGTTTTTTGAGTGTCGACTGTATACACATCGTATGAAGGATAAAAGTTTTGTTCAGGTGTTAAGTACTACATACGATCGTATTATATGATCTAATATACATACTATATGTTGAACTACATGGTAAATTCAAAGAAGCATTTATAGTTAATATGAGTAAAAATTTAGAATATAATATACAAAGTGCCTTATAGGATTCCATTATGTTTCACTAATTATTCGTAATCAAAATTTTAAGTTAATTTCTGATCTAAGGGTCAAATTTGACTTTGGTTTTCACTCTATACACTCGTTTAAGACCAATTGTAGTCATGAACAAGTCTTTATATGAAAATCATTTATTGAAAAAAAAAAACGGATTTTTTTCCTCGTTTAGCAGCAAGTACTAACAAGGTATGTGGTCACTTCGGGCTTTGTTTATGTACTATATCGACTACATCTAAATATTTTTTAAAATACAAATTATGCTTATACTAATTTGAAACGTATACTAAACAGCAACGTAACAATTTCAATTTATGGAGTCTCTGGCATAGCACTTAATCGGTAGGAGGAAATCTTGACAATGTTATTGAAAGGGCAAAGAGGTCACAAGAAATGTGACTTGTAATTGATTGAAACATGTGTAGTACTTGCACTGTAAAGTAAATATTAAGAAAAGCACAAGTGAACACCAGAGTAGGTTTACGTTCGTCACTTTATGTAATTTTAAGTGCAATGAGGATGTTTGTTAGAATTTATATTTCGAGAACACAAAAGCGTCGCATTGACAACACAGACATTTTACAGTGTAGTTTTCAGGACGGAAAAGAAACCATAGTTTTGAGGGCTTACGCAAATGTTGGAGCACATATTATTGTGCATGACACAGATACTTCGATTCCTTATTCCCTGTCAAGTGCTACGCTACAGACTTCATAGTTTCTAAAATGTTACGTTGCCTATTGATAGACTTAAACCTAGTTATATTCATATTAATTAAACTTTCTGGACTAAGACTTAAAATAAGACAAAGGCCGTCAAAGTTGACGTCAATGTCACTCAAAACCTAGTACCGTGGGCTAGAGGTCTGCTCCCCCATTGTATATGTTCTTGCGGATATAATTTCTTTCTTAAGATGGCGGATAACATTGTGAATATTGGTGAAAAGCAAGCATTTTCGTGATAATTCTTCTAAACACTATTAATTATGGATGTTTTATTTTAAAATATGATTATTCATCTGGGGCGAGTAACCGCCAGAGTAAAATTGTGTTTTGCTGAATTTTCCTTCTCTCTTTGCTTTCAAAATCTTAAAATAAATATGAAGTGCTAATGTGATTTTATGCAAGTTTGCTTGTGGTGGCGTATTTCTTCTTTCTGAATGTCTTTTATTTTCATTTTACTATCATGTTCTGAACGAAGACGTACATGTCTTACGGATGGTGAGGTTTAAAATTAATTGAATTAATTAAAAATATTAATTATTATTATTAATTATATTATTATAAAATTAATTACATGAAAATGGAACTCACTATGTTTGTGACTTAATAACTCTTGAACCACCTGACTGATCTCGACCAAACTTTCAACATGGATGAGGTTCTGACCTGGGATGAATCTTACCATTTCACTATGACGGTGCAATTTATGAGAGGGGGAGAAGGGATATTTTAAAATGATCGAAAATGACCGATATTAGTGTCAAATCCATAGTTTTCGGGATCTCTGAGATGAACAGTAACACTTTCGATGCCGTTTAAATCCAAATTATGCCTCCATTAGTATTTTATGTCCAAAATGAAACGTATTCTCCCCGTGCAAACAACGGGTATTCTGCTAGTTAAATAAAAAGTAAAAATAGCAATTTGCTCTGAGTCAATTGACAAACAAATTTTACCAATTTGATAGGCCTAATTTTCTTGTCAGAAATCAGCATTTGAGGAAACCTTACAGGAGCATTACAATACTTGGGAGGCCAGCATGAAACACGTGTCGCTTCAGAAATGGAATCCAGGACCACTCACACCAAAGATGTGCACTTTAACAATTTGGCAAAATCGGAGTGCCGCACATACATACACAAATCTCGTTAACAGCAAGTAATGTAATCTAGGCTATTTAATCCTGAATACCAGTCACCAAACCCTACTCTCTTGTTGTTTTCTTCCTTTAAGAACGGACTGATGAATGTACTTCAAGATTTTGTAATCAATTATTGCATTCTACTACTTTTTGCTACTGTATCTTACGTTAATTATATATATATATATATATATATATATATATATATATATATATATATATATATATATATATATATATATATATATTTCGCTGATCATCAAAGTGCTGCTGTAAGAATTATGAGTGAAAGTTCGCGAGTTCTTCTTCGTTAATTCAGAAGAAGTTCCAGAGGACGAGAATGAAATAACACGAGGCTTTGGGAAAGCTGACAGAAGAGCTACCGAGCGAATGGCGGATTTTATGGCGAGAAATCTTTTTCATATAAAACATTAACAGGCAACTTCCGTGAAATTGGCATGCGATTTGAAAACGATGAAGGAAAAAAATCACACACTATCTTCTACTTTGGCAGGGAGAAATGCTACAGGGTGCCTAAAAATATATGTTACACTGCTTTGTAACAATTTTGGGCACAGTTGTGCTAACAAAATGAACAAAAGAATTCAGAACTCATATATAGGACTATATATTGATTTGGAGTTTAACATCATTTCCCAACGCCGAGGCTATATGAGACGTGGAATTGCACTTAAAGTGGAAGATGCACCAGAGCGACAATCGAACCCAGGTTTTCCGAGAACAGCTGGTAGTATGGTTTTCCACTTAGGAAAAGCTGTTATTTGTAATATGAATAATTATTACAAATATTTCATACACTATTTTAATATTATCTATTTTATTATATTTTTTAATTATTTAATTATATTTTTTGTTTTAATGCATTACTCAGTTTACTTATGTTAAGCGACCCTTCCACAGTTTCCATGGACGCTACGCCCCCTGAACATTAACCGTTTAACCACAAGGAATTCAGATTCAGCATCTTCATTCGTTTTTCTTACGTGCCCACATGAGGGACCTAGACCACAGTGTCTCAATCTGTGGTACGCTGCTTCACGAGCCGCTGATGGTGGTACGCCAGTGCAAAAGATTGAAAACACCTGACCTAGACATTATGTTTAGTACATCTTCGTGTTAGAAGAGGCTTTAAAAAAGCCGTAGTGTGCAACTAACGCATGATGTTCACTGAAATTCTAGTTGAAAATAGAGATATGCATGTTTAGAGTTTATCGCTCCTTTTCATAGCTTATCTAGGCATATAAAACTTGGGCTTATGGTTTGCTGATTTATTTATTATGCTTTACACCCGTTTGGTTTATGAAGTATATAATCTACTGTATTTACATAAAGTACACCACTACGTGATTCCGCTTCATGAAAAAACAATTACCACGGACAAAACTGGTCCTTTACCCACAAGATTAATCTTACTTCCGAGAGGGTTAGAAAGAAGCTACATATTATTTCACTGAAAATCGAACCTTTCTATAGCACTAAATCTTACAACGAAGCTATTTAGCCATGGGGAAACTCTGGTAGGTTGATTGATTTAGAGCAGTGATTCTCAACAGATGTGGAGCGAGATTCGGTGTGCGACGCGGAACTTTCTAGACAGTGTGACAATGAAGGTGGGAAACAAATAAAAGTAACGCTTGTTTAACTTAGTTCAATATAAAACTGAAAAAAATGAAGAAAAATTCCAAAGGTCCAAAAATATTTTTTTCAGTTATGATCAAGAATAGAGACCACTTATTATACTCTGATCAAACTTAGAAACGAATTAACAGTTCGAAAACACGTTAAAATTTGTGTTAAGGAGGGAAACCACGTCACGGTTTTTGTTTTTCTAAGATCACCGAGAGAGAAGATAATCATAAACGTCTTGGTGGTAGTTGCAAGTAAAAAATTACATCAACTTTACAATGTTGACGCCTTGTAATACATGTTCAAAAGAGCTTTTGTCAATCGACATGAAGGGATGCTTCAGCAGAATACTCATGACGTGACAGCAGGGCACCTGACATACTTCTCCAAGTGTCAATTCGCATCTTATTCTGATTTGAGTATAATGAGAATCTGCTGCACTGTTGCCAACACGTAGATTAATGTGTCCCCTTGTATTATAGGGAGCTAGCTTGTTTACCAGCGGGGGGTGAGGTAAAGGGGGAAAAATTTCAACAATTTTTCTGCCTGACTCTTGCAATACTCCCTTACCCTCCTTCTATATGTCAGCGTTGCCAGGGTTAAAAATTTGTCACATGAATGTGATTCTGAAGAGTTAGTGTGAGTTGGTTATTTGTTGTGTGCTGTTGTGGTTGCGGTTTCGTTGCTTATTATTCATTTGACAATGGCTTCATGGCGTAAGAGAGGGCAAACTATACACAGCGAAGCTAGAAAAGTAATAAGGAAGGCCATAGTGCAGTGCGACGAAGAAGCGAGGGAGAAAAAACTGAAGCATTTGTTATCACAGCCTAATTTGTGTGTGTCCACGTATACAGGGATCTTCGATAGGGATTGCATAATTGCATAAACCCTTTGAATTAAGTGAGTATTAGCTGAATTTTTTGACAATGCACTGGCAACCCTGCCCAGGACCGTCGAGTGACCGTTTCTTGGCGACGGGGTGGGGAACCTGCCAATCAACTCTGAATTTCTCAGCCTCTCATTAAAGTTAACTCCCTATAATACATTCAACAAAGGAGACGTAGAGTTTAACATCCCACATGAGTTCCACCGGGAATCGAACCTGGGTTTCCCACTCCTTCGTCCACGAGGAAGCTCCATAGAGCAGCACTGGTAATAAGATTAAAGGATTTTTCAAATACAAGCTACGTTACAATAGAGTGATTTTTAAAAAGGTTTGCCTCAGTAGCCTAATTTCATAAAATTGACAAGTTTGCGAGCGATTGTTACATTAAATTAATAACTGTACTAGTCCCTAATTAAAACCAATTTTTAATAAACATGCTGTATTGTTCCAATCTGACATATATTGTACACTTGCAAATTTATAATACTCACACGTCTAAAAGTATGTAGTATTTCCATACTCCATGTAGTATTTCTTTAAATTCTTTATCAGTTTTATGAGATAAGACTTTTCTTGAAACAGATCTCAGAACTAAAGTACTGACCACAGGCACAGAAAGCTTCAAAATGTTAAAACGGTAAAGAATGATATGATTCTATAGAAGAAAGGAAAGCAATAGTTAGTTCGCATTTCTACTCTCACCTCCACCCCCTCTAATAAGTATGATCTTTAAATGTAAGACGGAAATTTCGTTTTCTTTTTTTTTGGGGGGGAGGGAGGGTTTGATATCTTAGGAATCAAAGACTTACTTAATATTTCTTGTTTTTCTATTGCAGGTAAGTGTTCCAGATAATCCATTTCAACAGATATTTTTGAACTTGTTTAATATGTTTACTGGTGAGTACATTATATTTTATTCTTAGAAATATCATCTGAAATATGCAACGACCAACATCTATTTATTATTACAATGATTTAATTAGCTTACTTTTCTGTTAGTTAGTGTGAATTCTTGCAACTAAATGTCCTTACTAATTAAAACACTTAGGGCAGAGTCGTTCTGACGCGTGATTAGTGTCATACTAAAGATTTCGACTAACATGTGTTTCCTGCAGTAGTCAGACCTTTAGTATAACGCTAATCATATGTCAAAATGACGCTGCATAAGGCCTTTAAAGTTTTGTACAAATACGTAAAACCGATATCAAAACAACATTTTACATACTTTTTGCTCTAGCTTATCTGGTCTATTCTTTTATTGTAAAACTAATAAAACTAATATGGAGCGCCTGCTACTTATGCAAGCCAAAACCTCACTGTTGTTTGGTTGGTTGCCAATGACTAGGTGTTACATTGTTCTCATTCTCAAAACTTTGGGCATTTTTTTTTTTTTTTTTCGTAATAAAAGGAAAGAAGACTTCCACAACGCAATTAATATACGTATTAAATAAAGGGTTTGGATACAAAACCTCGCGGACCAAAACAACCTCGCCCCCAAAACCTCACGGTCCAAAATCTCGCCGGGCCAAAACCTCGCGGTCCTGATCTCGGGACACAGAATTTCGCCTGATCTAAACTACGCGGGACGTAATCTTGCCTGGGAAGAAATGTCGTCAGTATGAAACCTCGTCACGATGATTTCTTAGATGTAGAATGCTCTATATATTGCTATATGTATATATTTTGTAACAGCACGTAATTGCATTAAAATAATGGGAAGAAAAATTCTAACGCGTGGTTTGAAAATTTATCCTATATAAAAATGAAAATTACTATGTTTGTGACATCATACCTCTTGAGCCACTCGACCGATCTTGATGAAATTTTCAACATAGATGAGATTCGAGCCTGGAATGTATTTTATAATTTCATTTTGACGGCACAACGAAGGAGGAGATATTTAAGGAGGAGGGGAGGGGGAGATATTTAAAGATAAATAAAACTTAATAACTCTTGAACCACGAGACCAATCTCGATCTAATTTGCCACACAGATCAGGTTAGAGCCTGGGATTTTTTTTTTTTTATCATTTTACTTTGACGAGAAGGGGGAGACATATAGAAATACATAAAAATGAAAGTGGCTGTCTGTGACTTAATAATTCTTGAACCATCCGACCAGTCTCGATCAAATTTTCAACATATATGGGATTTGAGCCTGGATTTTTTTTTTTATTTCACTTTGACGGTGACCTTAGGAAACTCTAACAAAATCGAATAATATTTGAGAAAGTATGAAATAAAATGAGTTTTTACGTCCCTCAATTATGTCTTGTAGGTTAAAGGAGACGTAGATGATCAGGATGAAGGAAATGATAGAATGAAAAAAAGTGGGAGGAAACGAGAATACCCCGAGAAAGCCCACGCACACGATATTTGGTATCTTCTTCGTCTTCTTCTTCTTATTGTTTATAATATGGAATTGCATATTAAGAAACTCATCAGGTAAATTTTAAGGAAAGTTTTCACTCCGCAAAGTTTTGGCTAAGCGAGATTTTGGTCCGCGAGGATTTTGGACGGCGAGGTTTTGGCGTCGCGAGATTTTGGGCGGCGAAGTTTTGGCCCGCGAGATTTTGGGCGGCGATGTTTCGGCCGTGAGATTTTGTCCGTATACCTAAATAAAGAATAAACGAAAAAAATAACCGTAAGAAAACAGTTATAAACAATGCTTTCAAAAGAGACACTAAAAAGGGTATTTTTGGATGCTGAAGATTGAAGAAATAACATTAAAATTAAAGTTGCGAGCGAACCATTTCGCGAATATCAACGAACATTTTAGTTCTCTTAGGAAAATTGTTCATTCTTTTTCATCTTATTCTTTTTCATTTCTTAGGATTAAGATTAGGAATTATTTTCTGGGCTTTCGGTATCAATGGCCATGTTAGCCCGTCATGTATTAGGGATGATGTCCCCCGGCGATCACACTATCCGGGGAAAGGGAAGGAAGAAAACATTGAGTAAGAAAGGAAGCAGCCTGGGATCTATAAGTTAGGTACCATGCCGGCATTTGCCTGGTGTGAATGAGGAAAACAGAAAAATTGCACTGAGCATGGCTGGTCTGAAGAAGCTTTTACACTTTTTCGACCGAGAGTCCCCATTGGAATCGAACTCGGTCCTATTTGTTAATTTTTCTTTAACCCTCACTGTTGTCTAGTGGCTAGTGCGTGTGCCTTTGGTGCATGTGGTCCCGGCTTTGATTCCCTATGGGAGAGCAAACAAATAATTCTGTAATTAATCATTTAATTTCATTAATCATCCGTCCCCTTTAGCCTAAAAGACATGACCGTGGAACGCTAAACTGAAAAACGAATCATTTTTTAAATTTTACTTCATCAAAGGTTGCTGAGTGATAGAGGGCTCACCTTTGGTACGAAAGGTCCGTGGGTCGATAGTAGGCCATGTGAGTTTGTGATGGACAACAATCGTTTTTCGAGGTTCTCCCATTTCATCTATATTCTCATTCCATCCTTTACTTCATAATAGTTCATTTTCTTTATATATATCCGTCTTCTGTAGCCTAAACGGTACAAACGAGGTACATTAAGAGCTTTTCAATACAATTATGGCTTGAATTACTGAGTTAAATGTGCGTTCATTTTTGTGTTCTTCATTGTATTAAGACAAATGTTCTCTACATTCCCCGAAAACCTAGGGATAATTAATCAATCTTTCTGAATAAATTAATCCAAAATCCTAATTTGTTATTATTATGCTTTAGTTAAAAAGCATGATAACATTTCTTGGGCTTAAAGCACCAATAAACCAAAAATATCGAGAACTTTCCACCACTGATAATGAAAATTTTGATAGCTTTTCTTTCAACATTTTAAAATTCCTTGTCCATTAAGATAATACACTGCCTTACATAATGAAAAAAAAAATCAAACACTTTCTAAGTATGTTTATGTTTTCTTTCCATTCTTTGTTCATAAATAAAATACAGAATTATTTCTGGCTAAACTCACATAAACCAATTTAAAATATGAGGTAATTCTACACAGAACATTACCGTACGCAGAATTTCGTCAACGGAGGAAGATTCAAGCACTTAATTTAATTTTCTTTTAGGATAAATGTTGTTTTTGCACACACACACACACACACACACACACACACACACACACACACACACACACATATATATATATATATTCTGGTCGCTGGCACATTCTGGCAAAATTTATGGTCGCCAGGTTGCCATTAGCGACCAGAAATTTAGAGCTGGCGACTAGTGTTCGGGTACGAATGGTTTTTGACTAAACTCACAGGGCTGCACAGTTTCTGTTTCGCATAAAAATAATTGTCACTGAGTGAGAGGAAACATGGAGTGCGAAGTCTTTCTTTATGAAACCAAAGGCCTGAGAGGAGGACCTCTCATAATTTGTACGTGAGAGAGACTGACGACCATCATTTTTGGATTGGCGAGTGCGTCTGACTGAAATTTTGCGCACTGGTATAGAGTATCTCAGAATCCTTCAAGTTAGATAACCCAAAGTATTTTTTTATTCTGCAGGTTGCATACTGTTTAGTTTTTGCGAAGAGTTTATATTTCTGCTAGTATTTTAATATAGTAAATGTTTTAATGTCCCTTAATATCTTGCTCAAGGGAGGATTGACGGAACCTTAACGGTGCATCATCTTTATTTTCTAGCTCATCTTTGATTTTATGTGGGAAACAATTCTTCCTTTTTTTTTTTTTTTTTTTTTTTTGAAATGACCTGAAATCGTAAACGTTTTGGTTTTACTGATTCTTCTTTTTAAAAATCTATTTAAACGCTCATTGTTTTTTGCAAGTTAAGTTCTGTAATTTAAAATAATTTTATAAATCGACTAGCTTCAAGGCCCATTCCTTGCATATGGAGAATAGATTTATGAGAAATATGTAAGCCCTTTTTTCCGCTTCCCTTAGAATACGCATGGATATAAATGTCGACTTAAATGACATCGGAAGTATCACTATTCATCTGAGCGACCCAGAAAACTTTAAATTGGTCATTATTATCTGTCATTTTCGATGTTTTTTTTTCATGCGAACTCCTTCGCACCCACCTCCGATGGCGCTGTGAATAAATTTGGACTTAAACGGTATTCATCTTAGTGACTGCTGAAAACAATGTATTGAATACTAATATTGACCGTTTCACATTCATTTTATATGTCACCCTTTATCCCCTTGCCGAGATGTGCTAAAACTCTAAGTTAAGTCAGGGTCCACTAATGTACCAAAAATAATGAAAACCGATGCTGCCATCTAGGAGAAGCTAAATATCAAACGTCTTTATCTTCATTTTTTATTTATTTAGATTAAATTTGACTCAACATTGTAATGCAAAGAACATCACTCAACTAGACGAGAAGAAGACATCAGTAAAATCCCTATTCATTTTAAACAAAAACGAAAAGTGCCTCCCCATATGCGTATATCGGTTAATTAATGAGTTAAAACATATAGTGCAGTATATAAGATCGTTAATTTCACTTTTTTTAAAAAAAACTCTCATCCATACATTTAAATATACCATCTGGAAGGACAGTGACGGCAGTAGAGAATATCTGTCTAACTCTATGTGGTAACTGGCGAAACTCATCGATCATATAAAATTCAATTTGCTACTGCAACTCAATATATTTTGTGGCTGCCATCTTGAACAGTGATTTTTTTTCATAAAGAAATCCAGATCCATCAACATGATTGATGAGAAAGAAAGGTAGCCACAAACATACTTACTTTTCTTTTCAACTAAAGAATAACATTCATTTTTCGAATTGTATACATAATGAAAGAAGAAATGCCTAAGAAAATGTATCCATCCTGCGAATCCATTTTGAGCGAGCGAAAAATGTAAAAGAGAGAACTGTCGAAGAGGAAGGAACTCATCGGAAAATGTCTTTCCAAAGAGAATGTTTTATCATTCATTCCCACGTGGAAAAAAAAAGAAGAAAAAAAAGGATTCAACTGCCAAACAGAAATGAATCCGAAAGAAATTGTGTAATGAAAAGTAATGCTGACGCAAGAATGTTAGGATTCATGCACTAAACAATACAAACAGATTGAATATAGCATATACTTATAAAGGTAATAGAATTAAGTTCAAGCATCAGATCAGTACTTTTTTCCGATGTTTTGTACTGAAAGTAATTAAATATTCTTAAGAATACAACAGTGTGACATCTGTTTCGCGTGGCCCCACGTAGCGTAGTCGCTAACTTTCTCGCCTTTGATCCCGAGTTTGATTCCCGGTGGGGACACGGAGTCGAAAAAGTATAAAAGTTTTTTCTGGCCAACCATCCTGAATGAGATTTTCCTAGGTTTTTTTCTCGTTCATAATATGCAAATGCCAGGATGCTACCTCACATAATGGTCCCAGAAATGGCTCGGTAGAAAAAGATTTTCCACCAATGAAAAGGTAGAGTCTCAAGTTAATGGCTGTTTTGAGGAGCTCGACAGTTCTTAATATAAACAGGGTTTCGAAGCTATTGAACATCGCTGGGGAAAGTATATCAAGCTAAAAGGAAACTGTGTTGAGAAATAAAGATATTTTTTCCCAAATTTCTTGTGTTTTCTTTGTTAGGTTGGGTACTTTTGTGACTATGTTCGTAGATAATTTTCCAGCAAATTTTAAAACTATCTATTACTGTTGTAAGTAGACAAATTTTAGCGTTCATTTTTCTCAATTTTCTCGAAAACTACGCATGAGGAATTACGCTTATCAATATAATTTTGTTCCGCTCAATGAGATCTGTCGATTGGTATAATTTTATTTATTGCAAATGAGTTGAGTTAATTTTGAGTTTAACGTCCCACTCATCAGCGAGGGTATATGAGACGTGGACCTACTGATTAACGTGTAATCCAAACCCCATGAGCTCCCGCCAGGATTATTGCACATGAATAGGGGTCTAGTACTTCGTTAGAGTTAAGTATGGATGACGTAAATGGAAGATATAATGTACAAGAAATAATTAAAATAATTAACTAACTAAATAAAAGAATCTTAAAAAGAAAATAAAATCATTTTAGGAGAAAGAAAATAATTTTTAAAGGTGGATCAAAGATTCTTACTAAAATATCTATTACTTTCGGAATAAGTTGGTTGTTTTTACTTTCTTTTTATTTCCTGTTTCGTTTCTTTTCGTTCTTTTTGATGATTTATCGTGTTTGGTGGACTCATTGCTTCCGACTTTAACGTTACTAATAAGGACCGAGGTTATATGAGACATGAATCTATAGTTTATACGAGGGGCAGTCATAAAATTGCCCTAATGTTATTATAGTTATGGGATTTGTGATGCAACCGCAATGAATCTTGTGCAATGCAGTCCTTAGGTTGCCTAATTATGAATCTGACAAAAGTTAACGTCTTAACAGGCAGAGTACAAATATGGTATAACTGAACGGAGGAGTGTGACTAGTGATCAGCTGATGCTATATTACAGATCAAGTAAGGCGCAAATATCGAATTCATGTGCAAATTGGGAAAAATTTGATTCCGAGAGTTTGATAGCGTTATAAACAGTTTAGCATCTTTGGATGTTTGACTTTTCCCAAAGCTAAAAATGGGTCTTTTCCAACGTAGAAGAGATCAAAATTAACGCGGCGGCTGAACGTCGGACGATACCAAAAGAAGCCTTTCGTCGAAGTTTCCAGCAATCGCAGGAAAGGTGGAGCAAGTATGTGTGTGTTTCGAAGGTGCCAATAAGTAAATTTGTATTTATATTGTGGTAATAGAGAGCCACAGCACAATTCCTGGAACTTTTTGATTGTCATTCGTATGAGCAACCACAGGACGTGAACTCAGGTCTCTTGTATACGAGTACAAGGCTTTACCACACGAAAATAGCCCCATAATGAGATGTTATTTTCACGTCACTAACATTTTCGCCTTTCGGTAATAATGTTTTTGTTTTGTATCTTTATAATGTAAAACAAACATTTTTTTATCTACGTTATCAAAGGCAAACAACATAAAAGTTGTATCTATTCTTATTCTATAATGATATATATATTTTTTTGAGTGACCTACATCCTGTATGCTTGATGCGAAATGTAACTATTCTCTTCACTTTGTTTATGTTCTTCATGTTCCACTTTGTCTTTTTTTTGTTTTTGTTTTGTTTATTTATGTTTCCATTGATTATGTAAGATTGATGAGTCTTAACACTGTGACATAACGGCAGTCCTCACGTCTTGTATGCACAAACACTTAAAACAAACTTATGTTTGTGATAAAATAAAATGGTGGGTGTATCCCCGTTAAATTTCCCTTTTCTGAAAAAAAAAATATAGAAGCTGAGCTTTTAGTTTGATTTTTACAGGAAGAAACATTTGTTCGTTTTCATCAAATATTTAATGTCAACAGTTACAGAATCTTATACATAGATGCACTCCTCAAGCATATCTAAGTGTAATGAGAAACATATTTTTATTTTAATGTACACATTGGAAATAAAATTTAAGACATTTTCTTTTTTTAACTTTTGAGTGACGAAAAAGAGAGAAAGTATTGTAATTATTAAAAAAGAAAAGAAAAAGGAAAAAGGAAAAAGAAAAAGTAAAACAAATTTGAGATTTCAATCGATTTACACCTTTTGCCGAAAAACTGGTTTCCGGATATCTGTCCGTCTGTTCATCCGATGTTTAATATACCCGGACAAAATTTTAAACTTTAAGATTTTTTTAACATGAAATGAAATCTTTAAGTTTTACGTCCCACGATAATGTCGACTCTAGGGTAAAGAGGACAGTGATGATGAGAAATGAATGAAATGGTGCAATGAAGAAAGTGGGAGGAAACGGGAGAACCCCAAGAAAATCCACAAATGTCCACCACAAAGTTCACATGGTGCGAGTTGCGATCGAACCAAGGACCCTATGCCCCAGAAGTGAACTCTCTACCATTGAGCCAACTCCGCTCCGATTTTTATATAATTCTGCGCGAATAGGGTGGAGGTCAAATTTGCTTTCTACCCCCTTCCAAATAAGGGTAGTTACTGTAGGGTAAAAATGAAAACTTCAGAATTTCTCGAAAACTTCTCTAACGATATTGCTTATAATTCATAAATCAATATTTTATTGATAATACTATAATAGAGTACAAGTCACTTTTCCGACAAAAAAAAAAAATAAAATAAATAATAAAATAAAATAAAAAAAAAAATAAAATTAAAAAAAATGAAAGGGGTAGTTTACTCTTGGGGGTAAGTTCTGTTTAAGAATATGGTGGCCACAAAGACGGCCGTGACGGCCAATTCCCAAATTTCAAAGTCTACTTAGGAAAACAAGAATTATACTTGATGACAGGATATATCATTAATTACCTGACAGTTAGAAATTTACTCATGAATTACATCATCAGAAAAATGGCTTCCATGACACGGTTCATGAAATTTGCAAATACATTTCAGAAATGGACCTTCTCTGGCCGCAACCTCAGGCGTTCTTCAACTCAGGAATTGTTGTCAGGCGTCGGCGGTACACCTTGTCTTTAGGGTGGTCCCCATTAAAAAAAAATGTCAGGAACGGAAAGGTCGGGGTAGCGAGGAAGCCATAGAATGTCTCCAAACCGTGAGATGATGTTGAATTCTTTGAGAAATTTGCGATTGCAGCAAACCATTGACTGTAATGGATGCCATCTTCCTGATGTATTCCGTAAATAGATTTGTAATTGTCAGGTAATTAGTCGTAAGGTATGTCCACTCAGCAGATACCCTTCGTGTTTTCCTAAGCACCTCCTGTTATTAGTAACCTTTAAATGGGGAAGTCGGCGGCAGGCCATCCTGTATTTTTTATTTCATGAAATTAGTGCAGCAACTTTATTGCCGCACTTTATATGTGCACTGTACCTCTGTTTGTTGCATTACACGAAAAATGCAGACTGACACACAATCACAGTCATACGTCTTGCAAATAAAATCAGAAAAATAAACTCACTGCTGAACAAGACTGCACTTATTTAATAAATGTGTTTTTATGTTAAATAAGTGCAGTCTTGTTCAGCAGTGTGTTTATTTTTCAAAAAAATGCAGGCGTTCTACGAATATCGACCATTATACTACCACGCAGGTGAGAATTTATTTTCAATAATCAGTGTTTGATATCCTCCATTGTAGCCTAATGGGTATAGTCGAAGAGTCTCGGGCGTTCAGGTGGTGATTAGGAGACGTTCGACATCCAATGAAATTGCTGATTATTTCTAATGTTCTCGGAATTTTATGTTTGTGTCCCCATCTAAGTTTGTCAATGTAAAAAACATATGATAACCAAGTAAAACCAGAAAAACAGTAAGGTGAAAAGATGGAAACAAATTAGTGTGGAGACGCATTCGATAAATCACCGACGTTTAAAGAAATCGCTAAAGTGCTTATTTTTGTATTCTGGGTTCGATTCCCGCTGCGGTACTTCCCAGGGAACCTTGTAATGGTTCAGATCTCACTTTCTGGAAATTGTTTTGAAATATTAGATTCCGAGGGTGTTTATATAATGTTATGTTAGCATAAAGCATTTCAAAGAATTCAAATTTTCAAGCCCTGGTAACTTGGTTCCTATTCATTCGAAACAACTCATACCATGACTATGATATCCAATGCTAAGGTACTTTCGACGTGTATTATCCTGTGCATCTGCTTTATTCAGGTTCAGGTTCAGGTTCAAGGTATTTTCCTTCCTTCTCTTCGGTGCTGTATGTCCGTACAGGGTTTCCAAACTTTGGATGTTTTGTGATACCATAACATCCTTAGTTTGCAACACTGAATAACAAACATTGTATTTTAAGTTTTCATTTTACATATTGATTTGAAATATGTAATAATCTGACGTAGTGCCATTTGAAAAAATATAACTTTATATTGGGTTGGCAACATTGTTCGTTGGGTGTTTCTGTCAGGATGGTTATAAAGTACGTATCAATCAGCTTAGATTAAATAAATCTAGCCAACTTCGTAAACAACAATTTTATTTCTTTTTTGCCTAACGTTTTCTATGAAATGAAGTGCATTCATTGTATTCGAGTACGAGAAATCACGATTTAGCTGAGTTTCGAATTTGGAGAATAACATTTAGAAGCGCCTTGGGGAAGGGAAGGGGAAGAGAGGAAGTGTTCTACACAGAGAAAAATACATTGTCCGGACAGCGGTATATTGTACAAATATACGGAATCCTCTTGATTATTACAGAAATCAGTACGGAGCATACGTTATCCGTATGCTACATAGACACTGCCCTTAGATGTTACATCATGCCATTGTAGGATGTCTGACGTCTGACAGTTTTCCGTATATCACATGCATATACTTATGTTAACTTCGTCCGCTATATGTTATATACGTCCATTTGTATGTGAGATCCTGACCGCCTACATTGTTTCATACGGAAAGTACGTATAGATGAAACACTTATACAGAAAGTATTATAAAACATACGTTTTCAGTTATACGTCTGCTGTACGTTAAGTCCAAAAACTACGGGAATTACGCATGTAACCTATCTTTTTAAGTACGCCACCTACAATTTTTTTCTCAGTGTAGAACTTCAGTAAATCCCAAGTCTCATCAATGAGTTTCTCCTAACCAGAAAACAAAGAATTTATATACTTCAAATGCTTTTTATTAATGCAATCTTTTTGACGGTGTTAAAAACGGTCAATTTTGCTGGTAAATAGCCTATAAAAATCTTACACACTTGAATATGTTTGTCTACTATGTTTATTTGTATGATTTGTCCAGTATGTTTGTTTGTATGTTTGTCCGCTATACAAATCTACTTTGCTGTACAATTCTGAACTGTTTGAAAAAAAAATTAAAAGATAGTTAGTACCTATCTCGAACTGGATTTGTGTCATATCACTTCGAATAAAATGCGTTTTCTAAAGGAAAGGGAACAGGTTCAAAATTTATGACAAAATTAGAATATCTCGGAAGCTCTTCAAGTCAGATGTATACTACTACTACTACTACTACTACTACTACTACTACTACTACTACTAATACTACTACTACTACTACTACAACTACTACTACTAATACTACTACTACTACTACTACTACTACTACTACTACTACTACTACTACTACTAATAATAATAATAATAATAATAATAATAATAATAATAATAATAATAATAATAATAACTCATTATGTGTTAACAGTTCAAGAAGGACTATAGTAAGCAATTTGGTTTACATTCAAGTGTGTGGTACATTGTTAGCATATTATCCCCACCTTAATTACAGTAAACTTTCGATTGTCCGCAGGTGGATTATCCTCTTTGAGTATTTTTACAACTTTCTTTCTTTTTTTCTTTTCTTTTTTTAAATACGACGATAAATTACGGTATTAAAGGACAATCTACAACAGTAGAATAAGTTATATGCCCATAATTGTACGTTACAGCGTCAACCAAATAAAGCAGAGGTGTTTTAATACAAAAATACAAAAAAAAAAAAAATAATAATAATAATAATAGTTGGCCGATTTGTGTGTGTAGTGTGAAAAAATTAAACCAACAAGCTTGTAAGCACAGAAAACTACTGTTTATTAATTCATAATTGAATATACAGGCTCCCTACTGTAAATAAAAGTAGTTCAAAAGCATTTTCATGGTGATTTGTGCCCTTTTCTGGATATTTAACAGTTTATTAACGAAATTTGCTTACCCGCGGTTGCCGCACCACCCAAATTCCACGGATAATCGAAAGTTTACTGTATACCAGATTGCGCTAATTCTCACTGTCAGTTTAAAGAAAGGACCTCCTGATACTTGGCCAACTGAAGCTTCTGTGCATACCAGAAAAACGCACCCTAAACACACGACTACATATGGATTCCAGATAACAAAAAAAAAAAAAAAAAAAAAGTCCCAGGGGAAACGAGAACTCTTACTAACCTTACTATGAGGAATAATGTACAGAACATAAAAAGGACAGGAATATAAATAAGTAAATAAATGCAATATATGCCAGGAATAAAAGTTATGAACGATGTTATACCACAGAGAAAAATAACAAGACCTTTTAAAGAAACGATTGTCTCTTGTTATCGCTGCTATTTGAGAAGTTATTGTCTGAATGTTTATTCATTGTGACTTCCTGCTGCATCACTTCCGAACTCATTTCCGTTCTTCTTCTTCTTCTTCTTCGCCTTCTTTTAAATATGATTCCTGTCACGCGACATCAAAGAAGCATGGCATTTCAGAAAAGAGACTTGTATTTATATATATATAAAAAGGAAATAAAATATTATGTTCTTGTTATCCAGTCATTCAGTGTAATTGACAACAAAATGCACTTTAAAAAAAATAAAAAAACAGTATTCTTCCTTTGCATCGTTGACTACTATGACATTTTCATATTTAGAAGCTGTACTATAAGGGGACTATAGCTCTACAAATTTTCAGATAAGAGGGTGTTCTCTGTTAGTGAAACTGATTAAATGAAATGTTCACAAGTATTTTCTAAGTGACTTAGGTATGACATCCAGTCCTCAATCATTGGCATTCCTCCTTTATCCGATTTCACATGTCGAAATGAATGAGGTAGTTGAGGATGTCATATGCTGTTTCGATGATAAGGAAAAACAATTTCTTTCCCATGCTTTATGTCTATTGGGCTCATTATAGTTTAATCATGTATAAAATTGTTAAATGTAAACATATACAAGATCTACATAAAAAGATATAAACAGTTCCATGCACTCATCATACAGCTCACATGAGAAACATTGGATTATGGACTACTGCGATGAAATTATATAATTGCAAATTTTTGGACATCTAGTAGTTTTCAATATGTGCACCTTTATTGGCTCTCATCTCCAATCGACATTTAATCTCCTGCCATGTTCGTCCCAGCATGTCTGGTGGAATTGATGCGATTGTATTCATTATTCGTTGTTTAAGATGATTTAAATCTAGAATTATCTGAGCATACAACCCAGTCTTAATTCTGTAATGGTTTGCGTCAACGCAACGCAAAATTTACGTTTTAATTTGCTATAATTGGCATAGCAACTATGATTGATTTCTGTATATTTTGCGTTGCGTTATGCTCTTCACTTTTTGCGAAGGCTGTTATGGAATGGATTCCTAGATCTTTTACGTGCTTTCAAAAGAAAAAGTCCAAAGTGGTCAAGTCAGGTCTACGAGGAGGCCAAAAATTAGTTCTCCTCTGGCGAGCCATTTATCAGGAAAATGTCTCTCCATAGCTGAATTCCTTACGGGTGATTTTTCTTTCAAGACACTTATTGTTTCTTTAACTTGTTTCAGCCACTTACAAATACTCTTGTCTGTTGGTGGGTATCTTCCATACTCGCGACGAAAGTTAGGTTGTGCAGTAATCACTGATATAGTTTTAATTTACGAAATAATGCACTGTGCTTTCTCGACTTGACTCACCATCATTCTGCCCAGCCTTCACCATGACGCCAAAATTTTTACTTGAAATCAAGTGAAGGTGAATCCTGATAATGTAGTGGAAGACCCGGGTTCGATTCCCGGCGGGAGCTCATGTGGTTCGGATTCCACGTTAATCAGTAGGTCCACGTCTCACATAGCCTCGCTGCTGAAATGGACGCTAAACTAAAATCAACTCAACTCCTGATAATGCGAACAACATCACATTTTGAGGGAGCTTATTTAGTTTAAGATGCAAGGCAAATTATAAATATTTAGAATCCCTTATTTGGTTATTTATTTATTTATTTATTATAAAGACCTTGCAAAATAATATGCGGTAATCAGAAAGGATTGGGAATTTCCCAAAAAACACGTCAACGTGCTAGCAGACAACAAACAAGTATGTCCACAAAGAAATGTCTCTTTAATGATATTAGTAGCTTCTCAAACTAAAATTATGCGCTTCATCGACGATATTGTCAACATGGCAATATGCACATCATTTACCCCACAAACCATTTGTTTTAAAATCTAAAATAAGATATCCAACCGAACACAATATTTTGTAAATAAATAAATCTTATATATAAAAGAGAACGCACAAATCCTTTGTTCCCTCATCACGCTAATACGGCTGAACCAATTTCTTTCATTTTTGGGGGGTTATTAGGATTTGGACCCTAGATGGTTTTTATCATATCACTTTAATTTTTAATTACCAGTGTCTTGAGATAATTGACCATTCAAGTGTCCATAACGTACAAATCCTTTGTTAGTTCATCATAGGTAAAAATAAACGTATTTATATGCAACCCGCATGACCGTGTCACTCGGCGGGTTAACATAAATGACAGGCGATATAATGTTAACATTTACTGCAATCTACTATGGTTTTTATCATATCACTTGAAAGCGAAAAAGTAAAAATTATCTAAGTAACAACGTTTATTGCGTTCCGGGGTGACCGCAGCGAAGCGGGGCGGGTTAACATAAATGACAGGCGATATAATGTTAACATTTACTGCAATCTTCTATGGTTTTTATCATATCACTTGAAAGCGAAAAAGTAAAAATTATCTAAGTAACAAAGTTTATTGCGTTCCGGGGTGACCGCAGCGAAGCGGGGTGAACGCTGCTAGTAAATAAATAAAATAATAGTTGGAAAATATCATTTTTTTTACCACGTGATACTCCATTAGATTTGACCCCTTGGCTTACCATTGTTGAAATTTTATAAATAAACAATGCATTCAAAGTAAAACCGAAATTTAAAAAATAAATAAATAAATAAAAATGAGACAAACTATGTTTCTGGCAAAACTTGAACCCAATATTTTTTGGCCCCTAAGTTCGCGAAAGCTGAAATTTAGTATGTAGACTAATTAAGTTATGTAGAATCGAATCCAATTCGAAATCAGAAAATGAAAAGAATATAAAATGCGGAGTAAAAATTAGGCCACCCTAACTTTTGACCTCTTAGTTGGAGTAAGTTGAAATTTCGTACGTAAATTAATTAAGATGTGTAGAATCGAATAACCAAATTCGAACTCAAAAAACTCAAAAGGCCTAAAAGTTCCTATATTCTTGGCAGCATTTTGACCCCGTAAGTTTTGATCGCTTAGTTTGCGCAAGTTAAAATTTAGTATGTTGATTGATTAAGACGTGTAGAGTCAAATAATATCAAATTGGAACTCAAAAAATCAAAATGTCTAAAACTTGTCACCGGCCGTTCATTCTGTCCTTTTAAGTCTCGATGAGGCATAAACACAATAAACAAAAAATATTCAGGTAAAGAATCGGTTCTACAGAGAAAATATGACATCATGTGAAGCATCAAAAATGTTGCTATAGTAACAACAGTACAGAAAGGTGCAAGATTGTATACGGCGAAGAAAATTGAATGTACTTTAAAAAATAACGGAGAGCTCTCACCAACATTGTTTTAACTACATGCCTTTGCGCTTCCTTAGCACTAGCTAGATGTTGTAATTGCTAAGATTATAGTTATGCTGAAAGAGATATATTAGTGAATATTGTGTAAATGCAATTTGGTTGCTTGTATAATCCTCATGTACTGTATATCTAGCGTACTCAAATTAACAGGACTGAAAAGAATGCCAGTACATAGAGCTGACGGTAGTTTTGGGTTACCTTGTTACGAAGCGTTTTTTTTTTTTTTTTTTTTTTAGATGAAACTGTTTTTAACACAGGAGGTAACCATTCTCGTTTACCGTTATATCTTTTTAAATGGAAACGAATTGTGTATATTTTTTCTGTTGTGTTCCGTATCATGTGATAAATACAGATATACAAGGTACGTACCAAAGTTCATGTCGTTTACTTGTAAGTACGGTTACGTTCAATATTTGGATTTGACCTTTCTGTCACTTTTCAACATAATTTCGCCCCATCTCCACAAGCAACCTATGTAATTGTGTCTGCCTTTCAAAAGCATCTGCAAAGTCATTTTGGGCAGTGTGTCTGAGACACTGATAAACGACGTTTATGAGGGAACTTTCGGATGAAAAATATTTGCTCCGCAAGGAATCCTTGAGTTTGGGAAGCAACCAGAAGTCACTGGGAGCAAGATCTGAGAATAGAGTGAGTGTGATAGAGATTCGACGTGTTTATGCTGCAAAAAATTGAGGACCATGCCAGATTTGTGTAGCGGTGCAGGAGAAACTCTGAAGTTACGATCTTTGGTCGATTTTCTTGCAATACAAGAAACAATATCTTCTCTAAAAGTTACACTCAATAATGCTCAGTGATCATGTGTCCTTTTGGTACAGAGTCGGCTAAAATTAACCCCTTTTATCACAAACCATGACGTAGAAAACTTTATCGTTCGAGGGAGCCTTGCGAATTTTTTTCTGTTGAGGGTAATGAGGAATGTTTCCACTATTTTCACTGACGTTTTGTTTTGGGATTAAACAGGGCAATATACGTTTCATTCATTGTGATCACGGAGTCAAACAATTGTTTGTTGGTAACATTGTTTCTTGTTATCAAGCCACTGGCAACTGTCATGAGGAGCTTCTTCTTCATCTCGTCCAACTTCCTCGGGACCCTCGGGATCCTTCTCAGTTACAAGTGGACACGCTGTCGTGCGAGAACCATGTTAGGTTGCAGATATCTTCCATAGTTCACTGTCTGTCCTCCATTACCAGATTCTTAGTAGGGGCAATATTTTCAAGAGTTGTCACAACCTGGACGTCTAATCCTTGGTAAATCATCCGTTGATTCTCACTCCATCCTTCCCGTGAATTCACGCATCCACTCCCGAACAGTTTATCTACAAGTGCACTGTCCCTACACACATTCTTCAAATACCGATAAATATCCACAGCCTTTTGACCTCGTGAAGATAAAAATTTTGTTGCAAATTATATGCTAACCATATAATCATAGCTGTCAACTTTTAGTTTTTTCAATGTGAGCTCGCGCTTTGATACTAATAAAATAAATCATTTTGCCTCGCATTCTAATTTTTTAATATCCAATAGACAACTGGTTCCTATACGGGGAAGTTTACTCTGAAAGGAGTGAAGGAATATCAAGGGAGATACAAGTTACTGAAATAAAATGAACTGTGAAATTACCTTTAATCTCCAAAAGCATAAATTTTGTTTGTTTATTTATTTTACGTCTACAGCAGACTTTGTATTGCGGAAAACTCAAAGTAGACATTAAGATTTCGTTTTTCTATCGTAAATGTGTTTAGCAATGTTCGTCACTGTTTTAACTTTTAGTTTTACATTGTGTAACTAACCCTCGTATTACGATTGGAGTCCATTTTGTACCCCAACTTTTATATATGGATTTCAAATGTACTGTAGCTTTAGGTATTTCTTAATTCTATGAAACGAAAATGTTATTTAAACAAAAGAAAACATTTAAGCGAAGATTAGACAACTTCTAATATTTATTAGTGTACAAGCTATTGTACAGATTGGTCAAAATGGCGAATGGTTTTTGAAGATGTCACCTAGCTAATGTCCAACTCAACATATTTTGAATATGTATTAAATCTACTTCTATGAACAGAAACTAACCTAACAAATAATAAAAAAAAAGTAATGTTGAAAAAGAACAGTTATTATAGTAACATGTAAACTATATGGGAAAGAAATCAACCTGGAATTAGTACAAATTTACTACTCATTTACTGATTCAAGAAATCCGATTTTTAATGTTTACAAATAGATTCTAATATTTTCACTTAGGGCTCTCATCTTTAGTTCAGGAGATTTGGGTTAGTTCTTCTAGTAGAATCTGTGTGTTTCGGTTTTAAGCTTTATGCCAATGTTTTATTAGCTTTGGTGCTGAGAAGAAAAGTTCAAAGAGATAAATAAAAATAAAATGTCGTATCATGGTGCGTCCTCCTTTGAGTTTCTTTCGTGCACTTCGATGAATCCACAGAAAGCAAGTTGCAAAACTGAAGTTTACAAGATTTTTTATTATTGTACAAATAATGACATTTATTATTTTCGCAGTTGAATAACATTTACTGTGTTTATAACGATAGTATATTTTTGGTAGACGAAAAGTGTCTTTAAGTGATGCACTAGCTGATAAGAAAAGTAAAGATTTTGTAATAATGTTTTTTTTTTCTTCTTTTCTTTCATAACAAGGATCTTTTAAAATAGAGGATCTGCCCTTACAACAAAATCTTGAAGCCATACGTCACAGTTTCGCCACCGCTACTCTGCCCACTCCGCCCAATAGGATCACAATGCTTTGAGCCAACAATCATGGCGGAAACGAAAGTATCCAATCAGACGATGGCGGAAACGAGAGTAGCCAATCAGACGTGCCGATGCTCGATTGTTTTTTAACTACATCGATTTAATAGCATGACGATACATATGGGCAGATCCTCTATTTATAACATCCTTGTTTCATAACCTCAATTGAGGCTTCATATCTTTAGTGGCAGACCTAGGTCCCAGTCACCTATATCATTTAGTTTTGTTATTTATAATTATTTTGTGTTACAGTAAAGCAAATGTAAAAACTGATGTAAATTATCGGTGATAATGAAAGATAGAGGATAGATTTCTGTTCTATAACATTGGCATAGCAAACATATAGGTTACTTAAATTACTTCTCGACCTCTGATAAGGTTTACATTTTTTGAGTTGCAAACATGAATCCTATTCGTCTATATCCTAGGTTTATTATGAAGTTTTTTAGTGAATGACGTCATTTTGTAGGATATATCTGTATAAAGTGGAGATAATGATTTTAAAATAAAATTTAAAAGAATGTTCATAATTTTAATACTTATATACTACAGTTATGATGTCCATCTTTAGGCTATTAGAAATTAGTTCATTGCGTAACCAAGCAGTAAATGAATATGAAATGAAATGAAATCTTTGTTTTACGTCCCACGCTTATGCCGGTTAGGCTAAAGGAAACGGTGATGATGAGAGATGAGTGAAATGGTGGAATGAAGAAAGTGGGAGGAAACGGGAGAACCCCGAGAAAACTCACGAGCACGGTGTTTCAAGCAGTAAATGAATCCAAACGGAAATCCCACAAGCTATTCATTTACTGACCACAAGTTCAGGGTTAGCACATCCTTTTACCCGGACAGGTTTTCTTTTTTAAAGAGTAAAATAAGCGTCCGGGCGGATTTTCTCCCATAATGAAACTGTCCAGGTTTTCTAAGAATGCGAGAGAAATGAAAAGTTTAAATAAATGGTTCCATCTCGATTGTAAATATTTGTATCTATCTATTACAAAGGAAATGTATAATTGTGGGAAGAGAACTATAATTTGCTCAGCAACAACATCAATTGATGCGTATAACGAAAATTGATGTTTGCTGTTTGAAATATGTTCAAAGTTTTGTGAAACATAGAAGATAAAGGGGTATCTATACTTGTACACATTTGGTAAATACATGTCTTTGTCAGATGTTCTCTATTTTACTTCATGAAATTTGATAATCTTGTACAAGTATGAACCTGGTCATTATGATACGATGGTTTATTTTTAGTTGAACGTCCAACGGTTATGTTCCGAGGCTAAGGGAAACGGCGATGATGAGATGGATGCTAATGATGGAATGACAAAAGTGGAAGAAAACGGAACAACACCGAGAAAACTCACACTCACGGTGCTTGTCCACTATGAAGTTTACTTAGTGGGAGCTGGTATTGAACCAGGGATACCACGCGCCAGAGGTGAACATTCTATCAATGAGCGACTGCAGCTCCTGCATTGGTTTAAGTAATACGAGCGTACAATTAGATTTACACGAACAAGGAATAATGTATATATGATTTTGTATGGTCCAAACATTTGCATATTGAAGCCTCAGGCTCGAATTTCACAGCTTCATTGACACTATATACGGCGAAGTGTTAAAAGAAAGAGGAAAGGGAGGATAAGGCTACTGACTCTTAATTCACGCAACCAACTTCCGTTGTGTGAGTTAATTATGTAATTATGCGTAGAGGAGGAACGACAGAGAAAGTGATTCACTAATAAGACTTTCACACATGACACAAATTTGGAAAGAAATTAGATTTTCTCAAACAAGAAGTAAAATTTTAAATCTAAATAATAATAATACAAAAATAAATAGTATTATTACAGTGTATACCACATAAAGGATTTTGGTTTGTCGCAATGTACATAACATGAAACTTACAGTTTAAATTTTGAATCTCCATTCACTCCCCCTACTCACTCTCTCCTAATTTCCCCCTTATTTCTCCTACTCACCATTCTCCGCTTAAAAACATTTATAAAATGAATTAATATTTAAAATAGAGATTAAATAGATGAAATGCCCTATCTTCGTAGCGGAAGGATAGATTTATGGAAAGTATTTAAACCCCTTATTTCCTTATTTCCTTTCACGTATTTCAATGGTGTAAGTCTTTTCCGTAATATCACTTCCCACCCTCACCCCCATGCCTTCCCCACATCTTCATTGAAAGGAAAAGACTAAGGTAAATACATAACTAAGTACATCATCATTGGTGTTGCTGCCCGTGTCCATTCCGAGGCCAAATGACATGCACGGGAAGAGTAAGGTGTATGCAATTTTTCAAAGTAAAGAAAAGAGGAAACCATAAAAGCAAAGAGCAAGGGCATCACTGAAAGTAAACGAGTGAGGGAAATAATTATCCAAGAGCAACGCCGTCGACGTTTGCTGTCCATGTCCATCTCCGGGCCACCTGGCATGCACGGATTCCGCCCCTCTCTCAATTAAAAGTAATCATCATCATCATCATAGGTATTCTGTCATTATTGGCAGGCCCCTTGCAGCAACTGAGAAGCTTCTATGCTCCACGGGCTTCCGCTAAACTCTTCGTTTTCACGTACGATTTTTCTGTTTTGATATCGTCCCTTAATTGTAGTCTCCTTCGCCAGGTCCGTGAACTTGGCCCCCCACTTTGAGCACTAACGATAAAATTAGTGTCAATCGTTAGTGCATCGTTAGTGCTTCTTAGTGCACCAACCCCTAACGTTAGTGCTTAATTCGTGTAGGAGCTACAAGCAAAAAACCTTTGGGGGGGCCAAGTTCACGCTGCCCCCCCCACTTCAAGCACTAACGAAATAACTAGTGCCATTCGTTAGTGCATCGTTAGTGCTTCCTAGTGCACTAACCCGTGATGTTAGTGCTTCATTAGTGTAGGCTCTAGAGCCAAAACAATGGTACACGCTGGCCCCCCCACTTCAAGCAATAAGGAAAGGAATAGTGCCGTTCGTTAGTGCATCGTTAGTGCTTCAAGAAAATACTAAAAGTTTCGTTAGTGCTTCACTATTAGTGTAGATATAGCCAATTATAAGTCACGAAACTCCCATAAGAAATGCATGGGGAATTTTTCATTGCGTCAAATTACCGCCAAATTCCAAAGCACTATTGACCTCTTCTAGTGCAATCGTTAGTGCATCGTTAGCGCTTCTTACTGCAAAAACCGCTAACGTTAGTGCTTCATTAGTGTAGGAGTTATAAAGAAAAAACATTTGGGGGGGCCAAGTTCACGCTGCCCCCCACTTCAAGAATTAACGATAAAATTAGTACCATTCGTTAGTGCATCGTTAGTGCTTCTAGAAAACACTTATAGTTTCGTTAGTGCTTAAATATTAGTGCAGTTATGACTTATTACATGTCACGAAACTCCCATAAGAAATGCATGGGGAATTTTTCATTCCGTCGAATTACCGCCGAATAAAAAAGAACTAATGAATTCTTGTAGTGTAATCCTTAGTGCATCGTTAGTACTTCTTAGTGCACCAACCCTAACATTAGTGCTTCATTAGTACAGGAACTACAAGTAAAAAACACTTTGGGCCTAGCGTGAACTTGCCCCCCCCACTTTGAGCACTAACGAAAAGATTAGTGCCATTCGTTAGTATATCGTTAGTGCTTCCAGAAAATACTAATAGTTTTGTTAGTGCTTCATTATTAGTATAGATATAGCCAATTGTAAGTCACGAAACTCCCATAAGAAATGCATGGGGAATTTTTCATTGCGTTAAATTACCGCCAAATTCAAAAGCACTAATGATCTCTTTTAGTGCAATCGTTAGTGCATCGTTAGTACTTCTTAGTGCACCAACCCTAACGTTAGTGCATCATTAGTGTAGGAACTACAAGTGAAAAACCCTTTGGGCCTAGCGTGAACTTGGCCCCCCCACTTTGAGCACTAACGAAAAGATTAGTGCCATTCGTTAGTATAGGAAAGGGGGGCAAGAGTACGCAAATTTTAATTAAACTTACATATTTTGGTAAAAAATAGTTACAACGGAAAACTTTTACATGGAACACAAAAGTTGAACTCTCCTTTACGAAATGTGAACTCAACTTTTATATACCTCTATTCTTAGAGGAACTAGAACTCATAAAATGAAAACATTCAAATTCGTACTCTTGCCCCTATATGTGGGGCAAGAGTACGAAGTCAAAGGGGCAAGAGTACGCACCCAAAAGAGCATTAACTATTATCACAGATGAAGGTGCTTACTCCTTTACATGATGTGCATTGTTCATGACACCATTCATGGCATCTTGCGCACTTGATCCAGTCTTCTATTGGTGGATCACTGTAGATGATATTGCATAATGGACACTCGTACACTACTTTCTCACTGATCTGAGGAGTTGTAGCTACAAATTCGGTTGTAGCTTTCCTGGTGCAAGATGATGTTTGCCTTTGCTCTTTGGAGGGCGCCGTTTCGGAAGTAAGTTCTGCTTGAAAGGAGAGGATGTCAGAATCTCTGACTTCGAGAAGATCAAGATTTACTGGTTGAGTGCTTGGTAGCAGTTGGAGGAGGACTGACAACCACCAAAGGAGTGCATGATGTAGATGGTCAACATGGGCCCCTGCTTACCTCCAGTAAAGATCAGTTTACTGGTTGAAGGTTTGGTAACCGAAGAACGAGCAGCCAGCAGAGAAGTGTTTGGACAATCTGCATGAGCTCCTGTTTGCTTCTAGTGAGAATCCAGTGTTACTGGTTGAAGGTTAGGTAACAGATGAATGAGAACGAGCAACCGGCAGAAGAGTATTTGAAGTGGACAGTCCGCATGAGCTCTTGCTTGCTTCTAGTGAGGATCTAGCGTTACTGTTTAAAGATTTTGTAACAGATGGAGGAGGACGAGCAACTGGCAAAGGAGTGTTTGATCTGGATGCACCGCATGGGTCCCTTTTTACTTCCAGTGAATCATCCGATGAACGATTTTGGGCTCTATTCAGGTCTGATGCTTGATTTATTGCTTCAGGAATGCTTTCGTCTTCAGACCTGGCTTCTACATTTAGCTCTACCACATCCACAATAGAAGGAAGAAAATCATCTTCAGTGAACACATCTGGATTCAGTAGGACACATCTGGATCCAGATTCTTGAAGGCTGGATACCAATGGTTGCAGCTTTGTAGTGAGCCTCAGTAAACAAGCTCGCAACTTGGAATTATGTGGGATGGATGATTCCTCATCCATTTATCACACGCTGTTGAATACCAGGATTTCAGCGGGTCAAAAAAGGAGCGATCTAATGGTTTCAAATTATGACTGGGATTTGGTGGTAAACTCAACATCACTATCCCGTTTTGTCTGCAGAAATCAATCGCTTCGATTGAAATGTGAGAGGTGTGATTGTCAACAAGTAAAAACACCTTTTTCGTAACCAAATTTGATCGCACATGTTGGTGTAAATAATATAACAATTCTACGAAAAGTTGTGAGTTGATGAACCAGAATTAGATATTCCCACAGAACCTGGCGGCGAGCCACGGAATAATTCTTGTGTCATTTGTTTTGTGGGGAATAAAGGAACCAGATGCACTCCATGAAACAGCTATATGTTAACTCCAAAATCACTAGATATAGTTTTATTCACAATTGATTTTTAGTCGACTTTTGGAACTTTATGAGGAACCGTATGCCAGTTTCGTACATGTTGTAGATATCCCGTGAAGAAAAGCCGTTTTGTCTTACAAGATTTTTAGACAATTAAGAAAGCATTCAACAACATTTATACTGATTTTAGCAAGGCATTTGACGTCGTTGATCTTGATGTCTTGCTACTGAAAGTAGCATCTCTGAACTTTTCGAAACAAGCAATGGAGTATCTTGTATCATATTTGCATAACCGAAAACAATATGTTTCATACAAAGGATTTGTTACTGAAAAATTTAATACTCTATCAGGAGTCCCTCAAGGATCTAATCTAGGTCTTCTGTTGTTTATTCTTGTTATTAATGATATTCCTCTATGTATTAAAACTTCTCAAATTCTTCTTTTTGCCGACAATCTCAAATTGTACTCTAAAATAAGTTCAATTGATGACTGCGTGAAACTTCAACAAGATCTAGAGAGTATTCAAATGTGGTGTGATAAGAATAAATTAGTCCTGAATGTTTCCAAATCTAAATCTGTATCTTTCACGAGGAAAGAAAATCAAATTAACTTTACGTACCGTATACAATAAGTGGCACTTCCCTGCCTACCCCAAATACTATCAAAGATCTAGGAGTTATATTTCATAGTAAATTAACCTTACTCAACACATTGACGCGATAACGAGTAGTGCATATAGAAACCTAGATTTAATTTATAGGATAGGACAGGATTTCTGCAAACTATCAACATTTATAAGGTTGTATTTTTCATATGTGAGGTCAAAATTAGAATACTGTTGTACTGTTTGGACACCAAATGTCATTAAATACACTGATGCAATAGAAAATATACAATTTAAATTCTTAAAAACGCTTACATACAAGAAAACCGGTTTCTATCCAAAGTATGTCTCCTATGAAGACTTGGTAAGGAATTTTAATTTTCAAACATTAGAAAAAAGATGTGTTTTTGATTTGTTGTTCTTACATAAATTATTAAATGGTAAAATTGATTGTCCAGAATTAGTTTCAGAAGTATTATTACGTGTCCCAACAGGTAAGACTAGAATAGCAAACGCTGGGACATTCTATTGTAGAGAAGCAAGAACAAAAATATTATATAAGTCTCCTCTGTGGAGAATGTGTGCTTCATATAATGAAATGATTAGGCTTCATGTAATAGATGTGTTTAGCATGTCAGAGAACAAGTTCAAAAGAATTATCATGCAATAACTTATGTATAACTAGATAACGTATATTTGTGTATGTATAATAGTGTATGTTAAACAATTCTGTATACGACACTATAACTGGGCATTAAGCCTGTTGTGTTGTTCTTATGAAATAAATAAATAAACTTGTGGCTTGCTAAAACCACGAGCTCTCCCCAGACCAGTCTTTGAAGGCTGTTGCAAAGCAATTGTTAAATGTCTACGACGGAAAGACTCTGTCCAATCTCTTTCTGCCATTCGATTCACATGGCTAAAGAATATAGGGCAACTAGTTACGTTCAGCAAAATTGTATGCCATTCTTCTTAGATCTTTTAAAGTTAATTCATAGAAGAATTGATCCAGTAATGTGATATATTCCAGTAATTCGTTCTCTATTTCTTCGGTAAATAGGCCTACTGGCTTTATTATACCTAAAGACGTTGCAGATTCTCATTCAAAAAAAAAAAAAATCCTTAATTCTTCTCATATCAGTAATGGGAATGCATAGGATACAAAAAAATCAGATAATATTTAGACCCTTTATAAAAATATATTTCCAAATTCAGCTTATTCCATCAGTTACAGAATGCTTGTCACCTACGAGGGTAACTTGAGAACTTCTTGACCAATACTTGATGAAGCTACATATTGTCAAATGTTAGGTTAGCTTCATATATCTTTATAGGATCCCATACCAATCATTGGACTGATACCGCCTTATGCATAGTCGTTTTAACGTATGATTACTAAAGGATTGAGTACTACAGGAAACATGCGGTAGTCGAACTTCTTAGTATGGCACTAATCACACGTCAGAACGACTCTGCATAAGGCCCATTGAAATTTCTTACTGAAGACTACTGACATTTAAGATAAAAGAGGACAAAGCATAGTATTTCTGAAACCTGAATAAAATAAGCAAGCGTAATGTTATTCAATAACAGCAGATGTCACTATCTCACACGTTTATCTGTTCCGAAAACAAACACCACCTTAGATACTGTTATGTAAAGAATGGTACTGTATTTAGAATAAAAATGTATTCCTCGTACATAAGAAAATATCAGGATTCTTCAGAATTCTTAACGTTAGAGGCTACAGATGGGAACCAGTATTCGTAAAGTTTGCCGTCACTCTCTATTACAACGGACTCTACATTCTTTTTTGATTGTTAGTTCTAAATCAAATTGGATTCTTTTTCATAGAACAGAAGGGGCAAGAGTACGCACGCGTACCCTTTCCCCGTAGGTACCTGCGTACCCTTGCCCCCTCACTACACAATTGACTTCCCCGTGATGTTGTACAGCCAACTGTAGGAAGAAAGTCAATTTACTCCATCCTGTCAAACAATGGATATGTTAGAAACTAACGCTTATCAGTACTTTGAAATCGTTATAAAATTGTGTAAGTTATTCATTAACTACTTATGACCCAATATTATATCACACTATTAGAAAAACATAAATAATTACCTAGAAAGCTTGTAGTTTGCCGCAGCACACTCAAACTTGTTTAGGTTCTAGACGCCATTAACATCAAACTCCAGGTGGCGCATTATTGCCATACGCGAATATATTCACCTGATTTTAGGGAATCGTATCCTTACCCCCCACGTACTCTTGCCCCCCTCTACTCTATATCGTTAGTGCTTCCAGAAAATACTAATAGTTTCGTTAGTGCTTCATTATTAGTGTAGATATAGCCAATTGCAAGTCACGAAACTGACAGAGGAAATGCATGGGTAATTTTTCATTGCGTTAAATTACCGCCAAATTCGAAAGCACTAATGACTTCTTGTAGTGCAATCGTTAGTGCTTATTAGTGCACCAACAATAACATTAGTGCTTCATTAGTGTAGGAACTACAAATAACCACCCTTTGAGCCTAGCGTGAACTTAACCTCCCACTTTGAGCACTAACGAAAAGATTAGTGCCATTCGTTAGCATATCGTTAGTGCTTCCAGAAAATACTAATAGTTTTGTTAGTGCTTCATTATTAGTATAGATATAGCCAATTGTAAGTCACGAAACTCCCAGAAGAAATGCATGGGGAATTTTTCATTGCGTTAAATTACTGCCAAATTCAAAAGCACTAATGATCTGTTTTTGTGCAATCCTTAGTGCATCGTTAGTGCTTTTTAGTCCACCAATCCTAACGTTAGTGCTTCATTAGTGTAGGAACTACAAGTAAAAAAAATCTTTGAGCCTAACATGAACTTGGCCCCCAGTTTGAGCACTAACGAAAAGGTTATTACCATTCGATAGTGCATCGTTAGTGCTTCTAGAAAATACTAATAGTTTCGTTAGTGCTTCACTATTAGTGTAGATATAGCCAATTATAAGTCACGAAGCTCCCATAAGAAATACATGGGGTATTTTTCATTGTGTTAAATTCCCGAACGTAATAGTAATCATTACACTAATATATTGTTATTAGTGCTTTTAAATTTGATGGAAGAATTTTAGAGAGTGGAAAATGCTACGTGTCTAAATTTAGCCCCGCACGCATCTCAAATACTAAAGAAACGTTTGACATGTTTAGTGCATCGTTAGTACCCATTAGTACACTAAACTCTAACGTTAGTGCTTTGATTCAACTCTATATTAGTGAACATTATTTGCATGACTAAATTGAAATTTTTCTAATTCTACAATTATTGTCCTACAAAGGTGAGATAGACGTCAAAAGTTAGTGCATCCTTATTGCTTCCCGAAACACGAAGCATTAGTGTTAGCGCGATTATAGTTTAAGAGTTATAAGTGTGCTAAATTTACACACTTAGCTCACAAATTTATACACAAATTTACACACAAATTTGCTCACTCTGTGCTAAATTTAATTTTAGCAAATTTTACAATAATTGCCTCACAAAGGTTGAATAAACGTCAAAGATTAGTACATCGTTAGTGCTCCGAAAGACACTAAGCATTAATGTTACTGCTATCTTAGTTTAGGGGTTAAAAATGAATAACTCGGGGGGTGGAGGGCTACTTTAGATCTTTAAATTTTGTACAATTTTACGCTAATTGTCTGACAAAAATGGACCAAACCAGCGTTTAGTCCTCCGCTGAATAAGCACTAATGCTAGTGTTATCATAATTTAAGTGTTATTAACGAATAACACGCACGAGCCTAAATTCAAATTTGTCGAATTTTTACAATAATTGTCAATCCAAAGGTAGGATAATCGCTAAAGGATCGTGCTTTTTTAGTGCTTCAAAAATACTAAGCATTGACGATAGTGCTATCACAGTTTAGGAGTTATCAGTGAATCACTCGGACGGAACTCGATTAAAATTTATCGAATTTTACAATAATTGTGTAAAAATTGAAAAACCTGAAGTTAGCCCCGCTTGAGTTATTTGGTAAAACTCCTAAACTGTGATGGCACTGCCGTTAACTGATTGGTGTTTCATGAAGCACTAACAGTCACTAACCTTCGGCGGTTATCTTACCTTTGTGGGACAATTAGTGTGAAGTTCGAAAATTTAAATTCAATCCTATCCGGACTACTCATGATAGCACTAACGAGAATGCTTAATGTTTTATAGCTCTAGCAATGCAGTAAGCGCTTGTGTTTGTCCTACTTTTTTGTTACAATTAGTGTAAAACTGTTTAAGTTGAAAAACCTAAAGTTAGACCGGGTTGAGTTTTCATTTAATAAGTCCAAAAATATGATAGCACTAACGTTAGTACTTATTATTTTTTGAAGCGTTAAGGATGCTATCCTTTAAAGTTTGTCCTACCTTTGTAAGAAAATTAGTGTTTTTCGATACTTTTAAACTCAGTCTCGTCCGAGTTATTCATTAATAATTCCCAAACTACAATTTCACTAACGTTAGAGATTTTTGGAGTATTAACGCTGTACTAACCTTTGACGATTATTCCACCTTTGTGAGACAATTATTGTAAACTTCGATAAATTTAAATTTAGCCCGGAATGTGTTATTCACTTATAACTCCTAAACTATGACAGCAATCAGTGTTTAATAGGGCTCTATTAATGCACTACCCACTGGTGTTAGTCCCACTTTTGTGGCACAATTACTAAAAAAAAATGTGTAAAAGTTGAAAAATCTAAAGTTAGCCCCGAACGAGTTATTCATTAATAACTACTAAAGTATGATAGTGCTATCGTTACTATTTAGTGCACTAATGTGAAATTACTTAGCACTAACCATGTAAATAGTTTTACTAGCACTTGAGAATCGTGCGGGGCTAAATTTAGACACAGAATTTTTCATTTCGTAAATTTCCCACATATTTAAAAGCACTAATAACCACATATACTGTAATGGTTATAGTATAGTGTAGTGTTAGTACCTCTTATTGCAGAACTCCAAACATTAGTGCCTCAACAGTATGGACGGCAGAAAATAAAACTTAAGGGGAGCTAACTATACGCTAGCCAATAAAAGCATTCACGATGAGAAGCATTAATGTTCGGTCTTAGTGCACTAATGTTACACTGACTAATGGTGCACAGAGATCACTAGCAAGCAATAACGAAACACTAACGATGCCACTAGAAGAGACAACTACTGCATTTGAATTTCGTGAGAATTTGACCTAATGAAAAAATCCCCATGTTCTTTTTATGAGAGTTTCGTGACTTATAATTGCCTATATCTACACTAATAGTGAAGCACTAACGAAACTATTAGTATTTTCCATAAGCATTAACAATGTAATAACGATTAGCACTAATATTTTCGTTAGTGCTCAAGCTGGGGGCCAAGTTCACGCTAGGCTCACAGGGTTTTTACTTGAAGTTCCTACAGTAATGAAGCACTAATGTTATTGTTGGTGCACTAATAAGCACTAACGATTGCACTACAAGAAGTCATTAGTGCTTTCGAATTTGGCGGTAATTTAACGCAATGAAAAATTCCCCATGCATTTAATCTGGGAGTTTCGTGACTTACAATTGGCTATATATACACTAATAGTGAAGCACTAACGAAACTATTAGTATTTTCTGGAAGCACTAACGATATGCTAACGAATGGCACTAATCTTTTCGTTAGTGCTCAAAGTGGGGGGGCCAAGTTCACGCTAGGCCCAAAGGATTTTTCACTTGTAGTTCCTACACTAATGAAGCACTAACGTTAGGGTTGGTGCACTAAGAAGTACTAACGATGCACTAACGATTGCACTAAAAGAGATCATTAGTGCTTTTGAATTTGGCGGTAATTTAATGCAATGAAAAATTCCCCATGCATTTCTTATGGGAGTTTCGTGACTTACAATTGGCTATATCTACACTAATAATGAAGCACTAACGAAACTATTAGTATTTTCTGGAAGCACTAACGATATACTAACGAATGGCACTAATCTTTTCGTTAGTGCTCAAAGTGGGGGGGCCAAGTTCACGCTAGGCCCAAAGGGTTTTTCACTTGTAGTTCCTACACTAATGAAGCACTAACGTTAGGGTTGGTGCACTAAGAAGTACTAACGATGCACTAACGATTGCACTAAAAGAGATCATTAGTGCTTTTGAATTTGGCGGTAATTTAACGCAATGAAAAATTCCCCATGCATTTCTTATGGGAGTTTCGTGACTTACAATTGGCTATATCTACACTAATAATGAAGCACTAACGAAACTATTAGTATTTTCTGGAAGCACTAACGATATACTAACGAATGGCACTAATCTTTTCGTTAATGCTCAAAGTGGGGGGGCCAAGTTCACGCTAGGCCCAAAGGGTTTTTCACTTGTAGTTCCTACACTAATGAAGCACTAACGTTAGGGTTGGTGCACTAAGAAGTACTAACGATGCACTAACGATTGCACTAAAAGAGATCATTAGTGCTTTTGAATTTGGCGGTAATTTAACGCAATGAAAAATTCCCCATGCATTTCTTATGGGAGTTTCGTGACTTACAATTGGCTATATCTATACTAATAATGAAGCACTAACAAAACTATTAGTATTTTCTGGAAGCACTAACGATATACTAACGAATGGCACTAATCTTTTCGTTAGTGCTCAAAGTGGGGGGGGGGCAAGTTCACGCTAGGCCCAAAGTGTTTTTTACTTGTAGTTCCTGTACTAATGAAGCACTAATGTTAGGGTTGGTGCACTAAGAAGTACTAACGATGCACTAAGGATTGCACTAAAAGAGATCATTAGTGCTTTTGTATTCGGAGTTAATTCGACGGAATGAAAAATCCCCATGCATTTCTTATGGGAGTTTCGTGACATGTAATAAGTCATAACTACACTAATATTTAAGCACTAACGAAACTATAAGTGTTTTCTAGAAGCACTAACGATGCACTAACGAATGGTACTAATTTTATCGTTAATTCTTGAAGTGGGGGGGCAGCGTGAACTTGGCCCCCCCAAATGTTTTTTCTTTATAACTCCTACACTAATGAAGCACTAACGTTAGCGGTTTTTGCAGTAAGAAGCGCTAACGATGCACTAACGATTGCACTAGAAGAGGTCAATAGTGCTTTGGAATTTGGCGGTAATTTGACGCAATGAAAAATTCCCCATGCATTTCTTATGGGAGTTTCGTGACTTATAATTGGCTATATCTACACTAATAGTGAAGCACTAACGAAACTTTTAGTATTTTCTTGAAGCACTAACTATGCACTAACGAACGGCACTATTCCTTTCCTTATTGCTTGAAGTGGGGGGGCCAGCGTGTACCATTGTTTTGGCTCTAGAGCCTACACTAATGAAGCACTAACGTCACGGGTTAGTGCACTAGGAAGCACTAACGATGCACTAACGAATGGCACTAGTTATTTCGTTAGTGCTTGAAGTGGGGGGGGCAGCGTGAACTTGGCCCCCCCAAAGGTTTTTTGCTTGTAGCTCCTACACTAATTAAGCACTAACGTTAGGGGTTGGTGCACTAAGAAGCACTAACGATGCACTAACGATTGACACTAATTTTATCGTTAGTGCTCAAAGTGGGGGGGCCAAGTTCACGGACGTTCCTTCGCCCTCTCCTTTCCTTTCGTGCCGGCATACCCTCTAGCATGCTCCTCATGATACAGTTTCCTTCTTAACAAATGTCCTAACCAGTTTCTCTTCCTCTTCTTAATAATATCCAAAATTGTTCTTTTCTCCTCCACCATATCTAACACCCTATCATTCGTTTTCCGCTCGACCTAGCTAACTTTTCCATTCTTCTCCACCCCACATTTCGAAAGCTTCCACTTCTTTTTAATCATTTTTGCATAATGTCCATGTTTCTAACCCATATCGCATAATACTCCACAAGAAACATTTTATAAGTATTTTTCTCAGCTCTTAATCAAGGTCCCACAAAATAGTATTTTCTTCCTCGTAAAGGCTTCTTTCTCAATTCCTATCGTTGCTTTTATTTCACCTTCCACACTTCATATCATCACTAATAATACTATCAGGTATCGAAAACTAGTCACCTGTTCTATTTTCTCCCCTTTTACTTCTATATTTGATACCGACCGCTTCGCTCCAATCACCATAGCTTTTGTCTTTTTAACATTTATTTTCGTCCCATATTCTTCACAGCCCTTCCTCAAGTTTTCTAACATCTTATTGATTTTCTCTTCCGATTCCACAACCAGCGCCATATCATCTGCTAACCGTGTACACTTAATCATTCTACCTTCTACTGAAATGCTGTCTTCATTATGTAGGCTCTTTTTCACTATATCTTTTAGACAGATGTTATCACATGACCCTGGGGGAAAGGGGGTAACACGTGTAAGTTCGATAATCATGCCAAATATCAGTTTAATTCGTTCAGTAGTAATTGCGTGGTGCTAAAAGACAGAAACTCACATTCGTTTCTATATAATAGATGCAAGTGTTTAGATTTGTCGAATAAAACTAGCGTTGTATCAAAGTAATTGTTACGTCAAATATTAGTACTTACTTTGTGCGGTTTTGTGCACCATCTCTCAAGTTTAGTGTATACAGCTTCCTGAATACAATACTATTCAATACTACGTACATTTAGGACGAAGGAATTGTCACGTCAAATGTTAGTGCTACACAGACGTATTTTGCATCCTAAGCACTATATTAACCAGCTAATCTCAAAAACACTGCTTGTAGTCTATCTAGCAAGAATGATATGAATAATTACTCTCATAGGAATACATAGGGGACCGAGTTTTGATTGTCCATATCTTGGAACCAACTGGGTGAATCCCGTCCATAAACGATCTCAGTTCTTAGCTTTTCATCTTCTACATTCTGACCCAAGTCTTGAGATTTTGTGTCTCTCAAATGGAGAATGTACAGATAAAATAAACACAGGGTGTTTCAAAACAATACCGACAACGTTTGGGAGGTGATTCATGATATCAAAATAAGATGATAAGTATAGACCAACCTAGGTGCACAAATGCTTCCTTTCTTAATTATAGGCTGGCGAAAACACGAAAAAAATGAAGTTTAGATATCCATAGCTCCAAAACTAGAGTACTTACCGAAGTCGGGTCAACACTTCACTAAGGAACTAATATGTGCACTATCCAAAAATACATGTTTCGGAATCTGAAGGTATTCACGTAACATTTTTTTATAGAGGCACTTTGGCTACAGGCATATAACTTGAAGCGCTCACCAACTACCTCTATAAAAATTGTTGCGGAAATACGGCAGGATTCTGAAACATGGATATTTGGATAGGGCAGATACTAATTCCTAAATAAAGTCTTGACCCGACTACGGTAGGTCCCATAGTTTTGGAACTATGGACCTTCAAAGTTCATTTTTTCATTTTTTTCGGCAGTCTATATCTCTGAAAGGAAGCATTTGTGCACACAGGTTGCTCTATAGTTTTCGTCTTATCTTGGTGTCAGGAATCACCTCCCAAACGTTGTCGGTGTTGTTTTGAAACACCCTGTTTATAAAGGAGATATTGGTAAATTAAACACCTTAAAAATAAATAAATAAATAAAAGGTACATGCCACCGCATTAACCTTTCTCGCTCAGATTCCTTAAACAAGAACATGTTGTGATACAGTTATTAATAAAAATTTTCTTGTGAAATAAGAACAAAATTATAAAGCATGTCCGGAAAAGTTCATCCAAAGAAAACTCATAGCCAAAAGTAAACTACCACTTGTAGATTTTTCCATAAGAAATAACTTATGCCATGTGTTTGGTTATTAATCAAATATTTCTTTAGAAAATAATAAAATAGCATGAGTAGTATTTTACAAAATTATGTATAAAAAAAATAAACTACTCCTTGTGCATATCACTCCTTGGAAGTGATACATGCAACACTATATGAATAATAATGAAATATTTATTTATTAAATATGACCAAAATCACCTAAATCATTTTGAGAAAATCGTAAAAAAAAAAAAAAGTCCTAGCGTAAAGTACCCCACGTAGATTTTTTTCAGGACAAATGAGTTCTGCTACATTGTGAGGTTATTAATGAAATATTTATTTATGAAACATGAACAAAATAGCATGATTTCCGAAATCGTCCGAAAAAATTTACCTCCAAAAATAAACTACCCCTTTCTCAACTTTTCCTAGAGAGATGACTTGTAATATGATGGGATTATTTTTGAACAATTGATTTATGATGTATAAACAAAATCGTTTTTGAGAAAATGCTATTCTTGTATTTTTTCCTAAAATAAGCTATACATTTTTACAGATAGAAACAAAATTCGTTACCCCCTTCTGGCGAATCACATAAAAACCTCAAGTTTACAATTTGATTGCGATACGTTAAACGGAATGGCTTCTAGGCGAGTGTACATGAGGACGAACGAACGAACAGCCGAACGGACAAACAGATGGACAGGTATCGAAGGATTACTTTTTCGGTATCTATGAGTCATGAAACCGTTGACATCTCGAATTTGATATATTTTTTTTTCACGATCACCATATTTTCTTTTTTCCTTTCGTCCTTGAAAGATCCACATTAATCTCGGCCATTTTGAACATTGTATTTTCACCTCTCCTCATCCTCCACCCTGTGAAGATGGCGGCTGAACTTGGGTTTAAACAAAATAACATCGAGAGTGTCATTATTTATTTCAGCGATCCCGAAAACTATGGATTCGACACTAATATAGGTTGTGTTCGACTCTTTTTACATGTCATTCCTTCCCATCCACCCTAGGAATATCTTATCGTCACAATTCTTATTCCGGATTGAACGTCATACGTGTATGTCAACTGGGGTATTCCTGTTCTGCCTAATGACTCTCTACTACTTTGAAACACATTTTTGATTTTTTTTATACCTTTAGGAAGAACATAAATTCATGTTGTGCCTAATTCCTATTCTGCCTAATCTTCGAAGAAAGAAATATTTAGATTTCAAGGAAATTTAATAGTAATCATTTCCCCGACAACTGTAGTTGAGTCCCTTGATATTCGTCTATTATTTCGGCAACACTCTGATTAAATTAGCACTTATGGATCACCAACCACAATTAGTTTAATATGAAAATGAAATGAAATGAAATCTTTGAGTTTTACGTCCCACGTTTATGCCAGTTAGGCTAAAGGAGACGGTGATGATGAGAGCTGAGTGAAATCTTGGAATGAAGAGAGTGGGAGGAAATGGGAGAACCCCGAGAAAACCCACGAGCACGAAGTTTGTCCACCACAAAGTCCACACGGCGTGAGCTGGGATCGAACCAGATGCCCCAAGCCCTGGAGGTGAACGCTCTACCACTGAGCCACCGCGCCCCCTTAGTTTAATAGGAGTATATTTACGCGATGTCTACTGACCTCTATAACTTCACCCATATTTGTTTACTGTATATAAAGCTTCAGTTCTTCTAGTTAATTGTAGTTTGGTGTTTAAAATGGGAATAAATTTAACAGATTAATGAAAAAAATTATAAATATCGATAAAGTAATGTACTGTATATAGAAAAAGTGAGTTAGATATAACGAAACAGATTTTTTAAATATTACATTCTACATTACCTAAAATGTTCCCTAGTATTTAATTTTGCATCTAATATTAGTTTAAAAACTGGAACTATAAGTATTACCTCACTTAAGCACACACAAACTAAGAAAAATGTTAATAGTTATGAAGAAAAAATATAATGTAGAATCGTAAGTAAAATAATGCAAACTTAACTCTGCTACAGTTAAATTATATTCTATTTTATCTGATTCATAAGTAGCGTACAGTGTTCATAGAATTTCTCCGTAGGAATTGTGAGCCCTCTCCTCTTTCCTAGTGGCTAGAGCGAGCACCACCAGAGGCCATGAGTTCACTACCAGGTGATTGAACATTGAAATTTGAATGTCTTACGATGATTTGAATTCCACTTTAAAATGCAGGTTTATGTCTCATATAATCTCAGTGTTGAAAACGGACGCTAAATTACATAAACAAATAAACAAACAAAACCTGTCGTATTAAGTATTACCGTTAATAAAATTGAGTCCATTTTGGTTAGCTAATTTGGAAGATATGTCATTTAGTTTTCTCGTCATACCGGATGAATCTTCCCAAGGCACTACGTACTGAAGACATATAATGGATTTCTGGGTTCCTGAAGTAATACAACTTTAATTTATAATGATTACGATTTCCGCTCCTTTTTTTAAAACCATCTAATGAAACGTTAGTATACTAACTTGTAAGCATACCTATATTTCTATAAATTCTCTTTTGCCAACTCTAAATAGAAAATAAAATAAAATAAAATGTAGTAATTTGCAATAATAATATTTTATATGTTCGGAGGTCCGAGAATTTTTTGTAAGGGACCTTGTTCTTCTAGTTGTAGCGTGCAACTAACAATGATTGGTGTGATATTTTCTGAATTAATATTTAAACCGGAAGCAGGGTTGCCAGTCCTAGCTCTGGAGTGGGCTGAAAAATAGTACCAAATTAAAACAAAAAGGGCTGAATTCATTATTTTATACCAGTGTAATACATAGCTCTATAACACTAAACTAAAAGAGGCGAAGTTCTAGAGTCCCCTCCCCTCTTTCAAGAGTTCAAATCAAGAAAGCGCTCTCTTTTTAAAAAAAACACTTTTTAAAAACATTCAAATAGGAGAGCCCCCGAACAACCGTGGTAGTATCTTTATTCGACAATATGGCGTCACTAGTAAACAAAACGGTAAGCCGGCAAATACCTCAATGTATTTTTTCGTGCTATTATTGTTTTGGTGTAGAATCTTTGCAACAACACATAAATTATAGACTTCCTTGAGGACACGCTGGTTTTCTTGAGAATATTCAACACTTGATTCAACGATTTTATTATTATTATTATGCTTTTCAAGCTAAAATTTCCACCACTGTTTCTATCTCGTTTCCTTTATGCGCGGCGCGGATGAGCCCATCTAGCGTCATTGTTTCCCGCTATAATTCGAATTACAAATTTTCCAGACAAAGTTCGTAGCGTTATGCTGTGCAGCGTCACAGAATGAATGTTCAAAAGCATTTCTTAATAGTTCAACACACCGTATGAGTACTGTGAGATGTAGGAAATGTCTTACTGCCATTTTTGAAAATGTGACAAGTATTTGTTAAATGGTGCTGAATTGGGTAGAATTGTACCAACGTTTTCACAAAAGGGCTGAAAATGCCAGCGGGGTACCAAAGGGCTGATGAATGACAAAAAGGGCTGAATTTGGTACAATTGTACCAAGTGTGGCAACACTGACCGGAAGTACTAGTAGATTTCTACCACTTCCGGTATTAGTGCAGATTCTTGGAGCGCTTAATTGATTGCAGACGTTAAAGTTGAAAATGGTTGATTTCTTCCATTTCCAGTTTGAATCAACTTGATCACCTCCATCAAAGATTTCGATTTCTAATTTTTGACTCTGTACATCCTGGCCAAAATTGATGGTGATCCATCAAGAAGTTCTTGAGATTTTTTTTTTTCCTGGATGGACGAACAAATAGGTGGACCAAATACTCGTATATAAAGGAATTTTAGGAAACCGATCTCCTTAAAAAATAAATGATGAGACACTTAATTAGTTATGTTGCAAATGCAATATATACTTCTAACCAAAGTTAGCTTTTTTAAAAAATCAATGAAGGACAATTGACAGGGAAAGTTACTAGTAAATATTTTTAACAGTGATCACTTCAAAAAGAATAAACTGTGTTAAACAATAAAAAGGATTATCCACTAGAAATTTCAATTTCGTCTGGTAGATGTGAACCGCTGGAGAACGTTTGCTGCCATCTAAAGGCGAGATATGTAACTTCCACTACCTTTGCAATAAAAATCAAAGATTTGCTCTCGTTCAAGAGTTATGTTGTAGAGTAACGGACTGACGTACGTCATCGTTCTCCGTTAAGTTGTTAACATATGAACTTATTGTTAATAAAATCAGCCGAGATAATTGCTCTAGCTATTTTTTTTTTAAACAGAATTCAATAATTCATTTTCGTTTAAGAGTTACTATTGCACTAACGGACAAACATAAGTCGCCATTACCCGTTACGATGTTAAGGGATTTACTCCGTTAACTAACTCGTCCGAGATAATTGCCCCTACAAATCTATTGGAGAAAATACATTCAAAAATTCACTTTGTTCAAAAGTTATCGTACGCATTAACGAACAAATATTAAGTTGCCGTTACCATAAAAAGAAGTGAACGGATTGAGTCCATTAACAGATTTGACCGACATAATAGCCCTAGCTATCTAGTGCCAAAAATGAATTCAAAAAATCGTTTTCAATCAAGAGTTATCTTGAGGAGTAGCCTCGGCGTACGTACTAACATTTCAGTCTTACTGTACGTAGCTCCACTTGTGTGAGCCTGATAAAGAATTCTGCATCCCAAGTATGGGAGATGAACTTATATCTATAAATGTATTACAACTACAACAAACTCCAAGGCCATTTCTTGGTTTGTACAGTTTATTGAATCAGTGATTGTCATACAATTTTCCATTTGCTGTTAACTTACAAGTATTAAGACAACGTTGACTGAGAACAAGATAATTATCATATAGCTATTAACATTAATATTATGTTAAAGGTGAAAATTCCTAACTTTCATGATAATGAACAAGTGGTCCGAAGTAAATGTTTTCAAGTCTTACACAGAAATTCAACATACCATACATAAAACATGCGGTACACAACTTTGAGGGTCAAACCACTTTGTTTCATCCAGTCTTTTGTGTATTCAGGTAAATTAGACCAGTTTTTACCAGAATTGAACAGGAAAGACTTCCACGCAACATCGACGTTCGCAGGCATAAATTTTACGCCACCAACTTTTCTCTCCACAATTTTATTACGCGTCCAGACTTCTCTGTCAATATTAGATCATGGAGCTCCTACATGATGATCTTCTATTCCTATATCTGGAAGTCTCAGATCTAGTCCCTTAATCATTCCCTGACTACGGAACTGTTAACAAAATGTGATAACATGAGCAGAAGATATCAGGAGATGAATATGTTGTCAGCATAGAGTTGTTCGGAAAATCTCACCATAATTTAATGAAAACTTGCTCGGTGAATATTATTTGCGTATCTACTAAAGCGATACTTAATACAAACCCAAAGAAGACAGACCCAAGGAAATAGGGATGTATAACTTCTATTCATAAGGGATATACAATATATACATTCGAATTAGTTTGTCTTTTTTGTGGTAAATTGCAAGCACGTTTCCTAGTTTCCGTATTACCGTAATTTTCAATAATGGGATTTACAGAAGAAACTTATAAGAACAATTACAAATATAATAGACAATTCAAATAATAACATATTTAAGTAAATGTGTAACTAAAAATATAATTATTATTTTAAAATTAGTATGACATCTAGGGGTGACTTAGAAAAAAATTCTCTGATATATTGTAGTATTGTGTCTCTAGTATATATTTGTAATCAGTGTTTCCAGTATCGAACATAGAGATTTGGAGGCTCTACAGTTGCAAAAGATGACAGGTTCCAGAGACGAAGCAATTAAGCCTGGGAATATAGGGTAATTATGGAGATGAAAGTTAGAGATGTTTATACATATTCTGACACATCTTTGTGAATAGTACGTATTTCGTTAACAATTGGCGACTACCACCACAATCGAACTACAGCCTTTCTCCATCACGTTTAACCATGAAGATTTCTGTATTATGTAGTCTGCTGAAATTACTTGAGTCATTATATGATAGGATTAATTATTTCGCTTTGAAACCTGGGGTAAAAGTGTATCTGAAAAGGTAGAGGGGACGTATCACGTCACGCCGTCCCCTGTGTCTATCTTTGCACATTGTATTTTTTTTTACAAAGTAGGGGGGGCACAGATATTTTCTGGAAGTGATAGGATAGCGTTCCCCCTTACTTTTAACCCTGTTTAAAACTATTAAACAAGTTGTGCATCTAGACTTCGGTGTATCAGGTGGGGCCGCGGTGGCTCTGTAGTAGAGCGTTCACCTCTGGTGCGTGGGGTCTCGGGTTCGATCCCAGCCCCCGCCAAGTGAACTTTGTGGTGGACAAACACCGTGTGCGTGGGTTTTCCCGGGGTTCTCCCGTTTCCTCCCACTTTCTTCATTCCACCATTTCATTCATTACTCATCATCACCGTCTCCTTTAGTCTAACCGGCATAACTGTGGGACGTAAAACTCAAAGATTTCATTTCATTTTTTTTTCGGTGTATCAGAAAAGAATATACATTTTTACGTTTGAAAGGATGATAATACACATGCATGTCTCAAGATTAGACGTTGAGACATTCTGAATTGTGAATGAAATAATTCGGATTTAATATCCAATATATTTATAACGTCATTGACTCTTAAAATATTGTGAGGTATTCTTCTGGTGTCATAACAACACTATATCTAGTATATAATTCTAATTTCTTCTTTACATATTTTACTACACATTGTAACGGATGAACGATACACATATAATCTTTAAATAGCCCCCACTACCCACAGTCCTGCGAGAACGGACGTCACCCCACTTCCCCCTTTTGAATACAAGAATTTTTAAAAGGAGAGAGAAAGGAGAATTCCACTTCCCCACGGCTGAGAATAATGACGACGTGAAGAGTGAGGTTCAATACTGGAAAAGGCTTATACTGTATGCAAAAATATCACTATTAAGATAATCAGGAATTTGTCTACAACTACTTGAAAAATGTAAAAAAGTTTTCTAACAAAATGGAAAATTTTATTATAACAAATCCGAAACGTGTTATATAAATAGTAATATAGAAAACATTCAACAATTTTAACAAGTAATAATATCATTAATCGAAATGGCCGTTAGCAAGTAACATTTTTCCCAAAAGGATTTTTTTTTCCAAGTAACAAAATTTTCTGAAGTATTATTATAACCAATCGTAAATCCAAAATATAGAATTTAGAAACCTATATAACAATATAATCAAAAATGTATGGAACTCGAAGTTACTGCAAAGTGGTTTTCTTTGGAATGAAAATGTGGGAGGAAATGATTTCTTAAATATGGGTCAAAATGCATTAATTACGAGCAATAGCTCAACTGTAATTCTATAAAATCCTTTCTTTTTTCTTTCCTTTTTCAAAGCGGACCTAAGACATAAATCATTCATTTGAAGTCTCCACTAGCCTTAATATTTTCCGTAATTTCAATATATTAAACTTCCTGACCAGCGACTTTACTTTAGTTTTAACAAGGAAAAACAAGAATCAACATGTTTTAACTCAAGGCATAATTCTGCCTACACAAAACCAGTAACATGAATTATTCAATTAACTATTTTTACTTTCTTACTTTCCCTTTCGCAATATTTTTAGAAATATGTGCTTCCAAAATAAATTGAATAATAATAATAATGCTTCTAAATAATAACCATAGTCAGGAATTGTTATAGATTTCAAAAGAAGTTAACTAAACTATACGATTATACGGAAAGAATATTATTTTAAAGACCCATTAATTCATTCAGAGGACCTATCACTCTTACCTCATTTTATACACTGCGAAGCGCTTCAGTCTTAAAGCCAGAACCTCGGCTGCAACGTGACGTCATCCCGATCGACGACTCACGCAATCTAACCGAAGGTTAAGCAGTGCTTCCAACTCCAAGAGAAATAACCGACTTAACAGTAAACTGGAGTTTCATCTCACAAAATTTTCCTTTTACAAAATTTCATTTTATTATGAAACTTGGGTGGGTTACATAATATCCGAGGGTCGGTCAAAAAAAAATTCCTAACCATAACAAATCCCAAGTTGAATAATAAAATAATTTCAATACATTATCAAATCTTCCATAAATATTCAAATGCTAACGCCTTCTTTACAAACTTCTACAGTAATTTTTCCAATTCCTTACACAACATACACAAAGGATGATGATGAGGTATTTACAAAATGAAAAGGGTTGACCTCTCACTTTCTCGGACGAGGCATTCCTGCAGGAATAAAAAAAAAATACATACAACACACAAAATTTGTTCGAACAAACATCCTAAAATATATAAATATATATATAAGTACAATATTAATAATTTAGTTAACCTCAATTCTCACATCAAATCATGTTTTTTTTTCTGTGTTACCTTATGGGTTAGATTGATTAACTTGTCTCGGTGGAAAATATTTCTTACAAAAACGAACATGGCGTTTTATATGAACATATGGTCTTTCAATATTTTCTAGCCAAACTGTATTTGGTGTAGGTTTAGAAATAAGGCGGTATGGGCCTTCCCACTGAGGGGCGATTTTTGGATTGAAATGTTTCTCTGCTGAAATTTTCATGAACCTTTTAACCAATACTAAATCATCAATATTTAAATTAACAGGACTATGTTTTTGAGTATAAACTTTCGCACTATGTTTCCAAGCGCGTTCAATATTATTATTTATATTAACTAATTTTTGCTCTTTATCCTGGTCATCGTCTAAAAGATCTAAATCCATCAACCATTTAACATCTAATGGGTGGTAAAATTTTCGTCCCATATAAAGTTCACATGGACTAGTCCCAGTAGTTTCATTCATACTTATGTTAATAGTAAAAGCAATTTTAGATAGTAATTGGGCCCAATTCTGTTGAGACTTATCAACATAAATACGAATTAAATTTTTAATCGATCTCACCGTACGTTCGGCTCTGTTCGATTGTGGGTTATATGGGGAGAATTTTACACTCTGTATACCATAGCTATACAAGAATTTCAAGAAGTAATCACTCACGAAATAAGAAGCGCCATCACTTAGGACTTTACCAGGAAAGCCGTATCGAAGAAATAATTCCTGTAACTTATTGCAGATGATTTTTGAGGTTAGTCGTCTTAAAGGTTCTAAAAAGACAAAGCGACTATAGGCGTCAGTGACAATTAAAATATATTCAAATCCAGAACTACTAGGCAATTTCCCCGCAATATCAATAAACCAAGTATAATTTGGGTGCATTACCTTTTTTGTAAAATATTGACCCATAGGTTTTCGATTGGAATCTTTACAGGTTTGGCACAAATGACAAGATTGTATAAAATTCTTAATGTCAGAATATAAAGTAGGCCAGGTATACTTTTCAGCGACCTTAGCAATGGTTTTTCGATATCCCATATGCCCACCATGAATTATTGGACAATGAGAATACTCAATAATCGACTGAATTAAAGAATTAGGTATTACAATTCTAAATCCATTATTCCCTTTACCTTTTGTCTTTTTAAACAAGATCTTATTTCTTAATACATACGGAGGAACTTCTTCCTTTTGCTCTAACCTATTGATAATCTCTCTTAATTCAGGATCCTTCCTCTGGTGATCTGTAAGAGGCACATTAAACACAGGAGTTTGCCAAAAATTAATGAAAGACAAGTTTACTGTTTTATTATGATCTTTTACGACTTCCATTGTATTATCGTCTTTTGTATAGAATTCTAGATGGTTTCCAACCCTTGAAAGGAAATCGGCTATACTATTTATTTTTGATCTTACATGGACTATACGAAATTTAAACCTCGAGATTTTCTCTAGCATTGTTCCATATCTCCTTTGTCTTTTATGGTTATTAAGTAACCAAGTTAAACTCTTACTATCAGTATATACTACAAAGGGATTTGCCAAGTAATACTCAAATTTTTCCAAAGATAAAGAAAGAGCCTTAAGTTCTAATTCGTATATATTTTTACTCCAATCAGATTGTGGAATTGCCCGACTAAACATAGATACAGGTCTAAGATTCCCTTCCGAATCATATTGGCTGAGAACCCCAGAAAAATGACGCAAAGAGCTATCACAATGTATTACGAAGTTGGAATTCATATCTGGGACTTTCAAAATGACCTGACTACAAAAGGCATCTTTTAATTTTTGTAGGGCTTCATCATGAACTTTAGTCCATTTAAAAGGCTTTTTTACAGATCTTAATTCTTGAAGGGGAGCAATCAACTCTGAATACCCATAAATAAATTTAGAATAGAACGAGAAAAATGAACATATTCTGTTCACTCCTTTTCTGTTCTTTGGTTTTGGTATCTCCTGGATAGCTTTAATTCTCTCAGGATCTATTGACATGTTGCCATTTTCAAAACGAAACCCTAAATATTTAATACTAGTTTGAAATAGACAGGACTTCTTTTCTGATATAGTAATTCCCCAATTTCTTAGTCGAGATAATACCTCCTCTAATAGAGCTTTATGACTCTCAATATCTTTGCTAAATAAAATTATGTCATCAAAATATATCTCTAAATTCTTACCAATTAACCCTTCAAAGACTTTTGACATCAAATTACTTAAAACAAAAGGTGATAACACTAATCCCATTGGTACCGATTTATATCGATAGATTTTATTTTTTGTCACAAAAGCAGTAATATTTCTACTCTCTTCAGACAGAGGAATTTGATGAAAACAGGATTTACAATCAAGTTTTGAAAAGATATTACTGTCCGAGATACTAGATATTACATTCTCCATGTTAGGAGAAGGATAGCTGTTTACCATAACCCTTTTGTTCACCTCTCCGTATGAAATTACAAGCCGCCTGCTTCCATCTGAATTTGTTACTAGAAAGCAGGGTGATGTGTAGGGAGAATAATCTACTTCCTCTATAATATCGTCTTTTAAAAGCTGGGCAATAAAAGAATCTAATTCCTTTTGCTTATGCGTTGGAAGCTGATAAGGTTGCAATCGAATGGGAGTTTTATCGGCAAGTTCAATTTTGTAAGTGAAATTTTTTACTCTACCAATTTTGTTTCCAATAACATCAGAATATGAAGTTAACAAGTTATTAACATATTCCTGTAAATTAGAATCACATAGTAATAATTGATCAGGAACCGTATAATTACCTTGAGATTCCTCCGGTTTAGTCTCCGGTGGATGCAATATGGACTGATCAAAAACGAATTCCACTCCTGGGTCAAACGTGGTATTAACTCCGCTGTCTCTGGTTACTGATGTCGATGGAGTCAAAATCTGATGAGAATTACCAAAAGATCTAGGTTGAGGTGTAGCTTTCGGACAACCAAGGTCGCATGGCGGCTGCTTTCCACTCACCCCATTCCTAGAAGTATATGCAGAAGCGAGAGAAGTCTGGACACACAAAAGTTCATCAGCTCGGATCATAGGAACCACTAACTTCCGAGCTTTTATATTATATAAATTACAAGCAATGTCTATTATGGCGTTGTATTTTGTATGAAAGTCATTTCCAAGCAGAAGATCAAACTCATTAGAGTCCACAATGAAAAAAATTTCACTAAACTGATGTCTTCCAATTTTAAAATATAGTCTTACTCTCATATCCACTTTAACTTGTACATTTCCTAAGCCGATAGTCTGAACGTTCACTTTTTCTGCTTTTATTTTACATTTTTTTCTAAGTTCATCATAAAGATGTCGAGCCAAATAAGAGTTCGTACTCCCAGTATCAATTAAGCACTTAAAACGCATACCCGCAATATAAACAGAAATCGCCAATAGTTTTTTCAATTCACTATCATTCTGATTTACATCTGAGTTATTTTGAGTTAAGTACTGAGATTCTAAATTATGGTTATGAGAAAATTCCGCCTTATCAAGATTATTATAGTTAGATGGTAAAGAATACATAGCTGGAGAAACTAAAGTTTTATGTAAATTTCTTGGTTCACGAGATTGCAACACTACTTGCTGTTTTGTATTCTTCGCTCCGATAAAGGAAGATGATTTACGGGGTGGTACCAAGTCCCGTACGCTACTACCTTGATTACGTAATCGATAATAATCTTTCCTATATCTATGCAAGGCGTCATAGTGTTCTGCAGCTAAATACAATTGATTTAAATCGATAGGCATACCTCTTTCAGCTAGAAATTGATGGGCAGAAGGCGTTACCATATTAGTAATTAAACTACAAATGGTGGCTTCATCAAAGGACATATCAAGTACGTGAATAATCGATAATTTATTATCTACGAACTCATATAATGAATGATCCTCCCGCATGGGAACGTAGAAAAATAGTCGCATGAATTGTGTTCTACCAATAGTGGAAATAAATCGCACCACTAAATGTCTACAAACTGTTTGCCAAGGGGAAGCGTCCCCAATAAACGATTGTATAACTTCTTGCATTTCTCCTTTTGTACGAGAAAGACAAGCTACCAACACAAGATCTAAAGGCAAACCCTTACCTCTGACAATACTATCAAGTTTTAATAAAAACTGAAATGTAGACTCAGTATTGGTACCATCTATTATAGGTAGACTATTAATATCATGCAACAAAGATTTATAGATTCCTTCCGAAGCAAATTTCTCAAAATTTAAATTTAATGAAGCTGCCATATTAAATGGTTGAACTCTATACTTATTTTGAAAGCTCTGACTCCCTCCTGCTCTTAAATTAGGCGAGGAATTCGCAAACCGTGTGCTGTGTCCCACATTACTTTGTGGATCCACGTTATAATTTTGATCCTGAAATGGTCTACTTTGACCACCTAGAAAAGGTTCGTGAGGATTCACTTGAATATGGGCTGAAGGCCTTAAATGATCAAACATAGGATTACTAAATTCATAAGAATATCCAAGAAATTCATCCCCACTAGAACTTGAAGAATCCGAAAATCTAGACTTTACATGCGTCTCCTTTGACTGTGCCATCCTTACAAGAACACCACAAAATATTAAGCTCAAAGAAACCAAAAGGATAATTACTATTAATTTTACAACCTTATCAATAATTATCTGCTTATTACACAATGACCTACTACACCATAAATTTTGTATCCGACCCCGGCAACACTGTATTAAGTATCTTACGTTAACATTCATATACAACATTTATATTACTCAACAAGAAAGGCATAGTATAATGAAAATATGTTATTTAATTTAGAGGTTAATTTCACCAAAGAAATACACATAAATTTTAGAATATAAAGGGGAACACTTTTGCTGGACCTCCCCGAACCGGACCTCGAAGCCAGCATAAATTTGCCTTTCCAGGGCAGTGTATAAAATTTATTTTTATTTAAAAAATTATATATGTAACGGATGAACGATACACATATAATCTTTAAATAGCCCCCACTACCCACAGTCCTGCGAGAACGGACGTCACCCCACTTCCCCCTTTTGAATACAAGAATTTTTAAAAGGAGAGAGAAAGGAGAATTCCACTTCCCCACGGCTGAGAATAATGACGACGTGAAGAGTGAGGTTCAATACTGGAAAAGGCTTATACTGTATGCAAAAATATCACTATTAAGATAATCAGGAATTTGTCTACAACTACTTGAAAAATGTAAAAAAGTTTTCTAACAAAATGGAAAATTTTATTATAACAAATCCGAAACGTGTTATATAAATAGTAATATAGAAAACATTCAACAATTTTAACAAGTAATAATATCATTAATCGAAATGGCCGTTAGCAAGTAACATTTTTCCCAAAAGGATTTTTTTTTCCAAGTAACAAAATTTTCTGAAGTATTATTATAACCAATCGTAAATCCAAAATATAGAATTTAGAAACCTATATAACAATATAATCAAAAATGTATGGAACTCGAAGTTACTGCAAAGTGGTTTTCTTTGGAATGAAAATGTGGGAGGAAATGATTTCTTAAATATGGGTCAAAATGCATTAATTACGAGCAATAGCTCAACTGTAATTCTATAAAATCCTTTCTTTTTTCTTTCCTTTTTCAAAGCGGACCTAAGACATAAATCATTCATTTGAAGTCTCCACTAGCCTTAATATTTTCCGTAATTTCAATATATTAAACTTCCTGACCAGCGACTTTACTTTAGTTTTAACAAGGAAAAACAAGAATCAACATGTTTTAACTCAAGGCATAATTCTGCCTACACAAAACCAGTAACATGAATTATTCAATTAACTATTTTTACTTTCTTACTTTCCCTTTCGCAATATTTTTAGAAATATGTGCTTCCAAAATAAATTGAATAATAATAATAATGCTTCTAAATAATAACCATAGTCAGGAATTGTTATAGATTTCAAAAGAAGTTAACTAAACTATACGATTATACGGAAAGAATATTATTTTAAAGACCCATTAATTCATTCAGAGGACCTATCACTCTTACCTCATTTTATACACTGCGAAGCGCTTCAGTCTTAAAGCCAGAACCTCGGCTGCAACGTGACGTCATCCCGATCGACGACTCACGCAATCTAACCGAAGGTTAAGCAGTGCTTCCAACTCCAAGAGAAATAACCGACTTAACAGTAAACTGGAGTTTCATCTCACAAAATTTTCCTTTTACAAAATTTCATTTTATTATGAAACTTGGGTGGGTTACAACATACAATTTGGTTCTCTAGGAAGAATCAGCGTGAAACTAGTTTTGACATACCAAGTGAGTATATGATCCGAATCTAGTTACAGTATGAGACACGATGGCACCAACTAAGGAAAGCATGTGGAGTACATATCCCTTGCTGGATCCAAAATCGTAGGGTCTTCACCGAAGAAAGGGCGTCTAGTATATCTGCAACTTTACCCAATGACTTGAATTACTCGTTTGAAGACACGTGAAGAAACTGAAGGAGAATTGCTTTTATCTTAGTTCTTGGAACGATTGGCCTCTACAGTCCTCTGTTCTTGTAGCCCATTGTGTGGTTTCTTATTGAGCTGTTATGAACTTCATCTCTCCTTCGCTTTCCAGTGTTTACAGTGTTCCTTCTTAAAGATGCTGACAGGAACATCCGCAGAACTTTTTCCAAGCAGTACAGGGTGTTTCAAAACAACACTGACAACCTTTGGGAGGTGATTCCTGACACCAAGATAAGACAAAAAGTATAGACCAACTTGGGTGCACAAATGCTTCCTTTCGGAGCTATAGCGTGCCGAAAACATGAAAAAAATTAACTTTAAAGGTCCATAGCTTTAATACTATGGAACACGCCGTAGTCGGGTCAAGACTTCACATAGGAACTAGTATGTGCTCTATCTAAATATTCATGCGTCAGAGACCTGCGGTACTCTCGCAACAACTTTTATAGCGGTAGTTGGTAAGTACTTCAAGTTATATGGCCGTAGCGAAACTTCTCTGCAAAAATTGCTGCGTGAGTACCTTAAGATTTTGAAACATGTATTTTTGCATAGTGCACATATTAGTTCTTATGTGAAGTCTTGATCCGACTAGGGTACGTCCCATAGTTTTGGAGCTATGGATCTTTAAATTTCGATTTTTTTTTTATGTTTTCGGCAGCCTATAACTTCGAAAGGTAGCATTTGTGCACCCAGGTTGGTCTATACTTTTTGTCTTATCTTGATGTCAGGAATCACCTGCCAAACGTTGTCGGTGTTGTTTTGAAACACCCTGTATATACCAAAGTAATAGTAAATACATACACAAGTTGATGCATTTGTCTACATAATACCTGCACTTCATATGAAACAATTATTCATGCATCTTTCATAACTTTTAATGTACTATAGAATTTAATATAAATATAAATATATTTAAAACTATGTGCGTGAGTAAACAAATCTAATGTGTTTTGACATTAGGGATGCGCACGAGACAAGATTTGAGACTGTCTCGTCTCGAAAATGTGCTGTAGAAGTGATGTCTCGACTCGAAAAATATATATTTTTCTATTGGAAGAGCTATGTCTCGACTCGAATTTTGTCAGGAAAATTCTGTCTCGACTCGTCTGGAGCGCATCCCTATTTGACATGTATTTCGAAGAAATGAATCCAATTCAAAAGTGTAGGAATATTAAATTTCTTGCCTTTCGGGCGGGCATGGGTACTGAGTGTTCTTTGTGCGTTACAATAAAATGCTTCACTCTCTTTCATTTAATTGAGCTTGCCTCGCTGCTACTTATTTTGAGAGGATACTCGTACTCAGTGGCGTATTTAGGGGGGTGGCTTCCGGGCTTAAGCCCCCCCCCGAAATCTTACTTAGTATAGTAAAGTAAATGAAATATCTTGCAGAATTTTCAAATTTCCAGGCAAAGCCCCCCCCGAAAGATAGCAAAGCCCCTCCCGAAACAAAATCGTAAATACGCCACTGCTCGTACTGCTTGTAGCTTGGGATGTGTCTAGCTTCTACTTGTTTGTATTTTGAGCATGCATGTCCCAAGTATCAAGAGATAGCATATATTATAATAAAACGTAAACTTTTCATGAATACAAAATATTCAAATAACTAATAAAAGTATTGGAGCTACGAAATTCCCTCTCGGAGCTATATCTCTGATGTAGTCAATGTATATTACCAGTTTTTTTTTTTTCAGAAATTCTCACTCCCTTCTTATGTTGAAATTTTCCCTCTAGAAAAGTCTTTGAAATCACCAGTAGTCGTAGTTTTAATGAAGAAAAACGTAGCTGTATTCCATTCAAAATTAAGTTCTTATCTAGGCTGGAGACAAAGTTTATGAACTTTGATAACGCTGTTGTAATTTACAATTGCCACATTTTTGTTAATGATGTGCTGAGGCAGTTACTGAAATGAAGAGTTCCGATATAATCGTTGTGTAGTGTTTCCTACTGTATTGTTTCTTTCTCTTTGTGTTTTCAATTTGTAGTTTTCCTCTAAACCATAAATCAGAGTCAAAAGGCAAAGAACCCCTTGGTTCTATTTGAACTAGAGGCAAAAACGATGGAACCACAGCGCTAATCAACTTTAGAAAAAGTTTTTGAAACAGCGCTTACTTAAGTGTCAGTTGAAACAATGTGACAATCCCTAATTGAAAGAAAATTACTACAGAATGTTCGGAAAGAGCCCCAAAAAAACTTTGGGGGAGAAAATCCTTATACGAAAAGATGTAAAAATATATACAGAGAATCACTTTAATATTCGGCTACCCCATATTATTGTCATGTATGTCGAAGGACGCATTAATGTAAATACATAGGAATTAGTAAGCGATGACACGAAATAACTATTATGTCTCGTGTACCATTTCATAATGTGTAAAAATTGTAAATGCAAGCTATGCCTAACTAATTGGTATGTTTTTATAAACTGCCTTCGTATCATGCCACTTTAATATGCGACCACAAAAGTTACTTGATGGTCGTATTTCTGTATCCCCCGGTTTACAGAACAATATGACTGTGGGAAGGAACATTGTATGTACAACTCATTTCTCGTCTTCGTGTTATGGAGTGTGAATGGATATCGGCTTTGCAGTGTAACACTTCCAATGGGGCGAAAAAGTTGTAACACAATCTTTGAGCAGCGCCAGGTTGCCATTTTTCGTCATGAAGAGGGATTCCAATAAGTATATTGTCCGTCATACCACGAAGTACAGTTGGTGACGTCGTGCGACGTTACAAGAACGAAGACAGGATTGAATCCATGAAGCAGAGAGGTCGGCCTAACAAGCTAAATGAACGAGACAGACGTGTGATTATGAGAAAAGTGAAGAACAGTCCAAGATTAAGCGCACCACAGATTGCAGCGGAATTGTTGCAAGAATGTGAAAGGGATGTACACCCGGAGACTGTTCGAAAAGTATTTAGAAACGAAGGGTACCACGGAAGGGTAGCTAGAAAAAAATCAACAAAGTGAACAGAAAAAAACGGCTTCAGTTCGCTAAATCTATGTGCAAAAGGAACCAGTATGGTGCAAAGACGTATTTTTGCTGACGAGAGCAAATTCAACATTTTAAAGTCAGATGGCAGGGTTCTAGAGTGGCACAAGCCAAATGAAGAACTAAGGAAAGTGAATTTACAAGCAACAGTGAAACATGGTGGAGGTAACATAATGGTTTGGGAGTGCATATCTACAGGCGGTGTGTTATATCAGGTTTATAAATGATAAAATGACAAAAGAACAATACCTGATCATTCAAAAAAAAAAAAGTGCCGACTAACTTGGACTCTACGAGACTTCCAAATTTTATCAAGATAACGACCCAAAACATAAGGCGTATGTTATGCGTGAGTGGCTTCTATACAACTACCCCAAAAGTTATTGAAACCCCGCCACAAAGTCCGAACCTCAATCCCATTGAAAATTTGTGGGATGAATTCGACGCTAGAGTCCGGAAAGTTCCGGTAACATCAAAGGCGGAATTGAAGATAAGGATGACAGAATAACTGGAAATATGCAAAATCGCTTGAAGGAGTTAATACGCAATAAAAGGATCCAATTAGGTATTAAGATCTTTTTCTTGCATCGAGGAAGGCGATAAGAAAGTTTCTACATTAAAGTGATTATAATTTTTGAGTTTGAGAAGAAATGTTCTGAATTTTGTACGTTTGGTTAAATTTTTATGGTTTAGTCTTTGGAATAATAATAATAATAATAATAATAATAATAATAATAATAATAATAATAATAATAATAATAATAATAATAATAATAAATAAAACAGAGTTTTCACATAGAATAAACAATATTATCACTCTATTGGAGTTCATAAAATAAGATTAAACGCCAATACAATGTGTTGGCCGAATATCAAAGTGAGTCTCTGTATACAGCGTGTCCCAAAAGTAATGGCAAAAAATGAAACCACAGATTCCTGGCACCAAAACAAGAAAAAAAGTTTATATGACGTATAGTCCGGCAGTGAACAGGGGCGGAACTAGACAACTTCCAATGTGGGAGAACAGGAACTTCACACGTACCAGCAGAATAAAAGCTAGGAAGGGGGTTCAGAAAGACAACAATTATATCGGCTTGACATGTTAAACTCATGTTACATAACTGCGCCAGAAATTCTCTATATCATTTAGGAATTCACCGAATGTCTGTACGGCAGGGGTAATGAAACGGTGCAGTACAGATGGAAACCATACAGAAAAATGTTGTTATCCATGGCACGATTACACACACATGAACAATGGGAATCAAAGCAAAGACCACTTAGCATGGTTGCATAATCTCAGAGGTCAATCTAAAGTGGTATACCAGATATAAACTTGCAGAGGAAGACTAGAAAAAAGAACTAGTGTAACTAGTCGTGTCATGTAATGAAATAACAGGCAGAATCCACAACGACGTACTGTATTTGTAACGTAGTATCTTACACAAAGTAGCACTACAAACTACTAGGACATGTGCTAACAAAAAAAGGACCTACAGATGTTCAAAGAGCTGTCTTCCCACAGCTACGTATGCAATGTGCTAACCGTGACTTTCGAATGCACTCCATCACTCAAAGTGTGTTGCATAGCTGTTTACACGCATCTTCAATGCGGTTTTGAAAGTTGGCAACTTCCTTTCCCGAATTGTGATCTTGCTTTTCTCCCACATTCAAAGCAGTCTAGCTCCGCCCCTGGTCACTTTCGGACTATATGTCATGCGAACTTTTTTTCTTGTTTTGGCGCGAGGAATCTGTGGTTTCATTTTTCGCCATTACTTTTGGGATACCCTGTATATTCAGGATGGTCCAAAAGTGGAAACACACAAATAAAATCCAAACCGTTCAGAACTTGGATAAATGGAAAAAAGTGATGATAACAGACGAGGGATAAAATCTTTTGAGACATATGACACCATCGGCCACCATCTTGAAACGGCGGGAACATTTTTTTTTTAAAAATATTAACCCTGTCATGTGATACTATCAAATAGGACTGAATTTTTTCAAGGAATCCAGTAGTGATTTTTTTTTTTTGGCTCTAACTAGTAAGACCAACTGTTGCAAAGTTTTAACCGATTTTCTGCACTTACCTAGAGATAACACTGCGGGCAATGTGTGGCTCACTGATCAATGTTACAGCAATTGTTCATTGCATTGCAATGTGCCGTCTCTTCTGAGCAATCCGCTGCTGCCAGTCATCCATTATCCTGCCCAGCATATCCTCAGGAGTGCTGGCACACGCATCAATAATCCTGCGTTGGAGGTAGTTAATGTCCCTGATCTTGGTAGAATACACAACAGATTTCATGTAGCCTCACAGTAAAAAATCCAATGAAGTGAGGTCTGGGGAACGCGGTGGCCATTCCACAGGTCCTCGCTGGCTAATCTATCTTTGTGAGAATTGCTCATTGAAGTAGTTATGAACATATAATCCGAAAGAGGTGGTGCTTCTTTATATTGATAGAACAAAGGGCAGGATCTCCTTCCCAAGCATGTTAAGGTAGGTAATTGCATTTAAATTACCCTCAATGAAGATTGGGCCTATCACACGCGTATCCCACAACCCGCATCACACCATCTCTTTTTGAGCCAACGACCTAAGAATCGTCGTACCAGTGTGGATTGTTGCCACGCCAATATCGGCTTTGCTTGTTCACCTCGCCCGACACAAAAAATTGGCCTCGTCCGAGTATAGCAGTCATATGCGAATCGAGGATTCTATCTGATTTGTTCCGCGGCCCACTCACAGAATTCGACTCGGCGGTCTGGATCATCCTCGGTTAGATGTTGGAATACCTTTATCTTGTATGGGTGCCACTTATGCATATATGCAATTCGCAGGATGAACGTACGGGATACACCACATTCTTGGGATAGGCGACGGGTACTGCGGGTGGGACTTTTCGCGAATGATGCCAAAACAACAGTGGATGTAGCTTCGTCCGTCGTTCTGCGAGTCCCGTCTGACTTTGGTTTGTTTTCCACCGACCCAGTTTCCTTAAATTTCACTATAACTTTCCACACTGCATTATGGGAAATAGGCTCCCGTTCTGGGTGACGAGCGTTGAAATCGTCTGCGATCTGTCTGCTGCGCTCTCCTGAGATCAACACGATCACTATCCGCTCGTTCCTTGTTAGTGCCATTCCGTGTTACGCCACCTGAAACAAAAGAAAGTCTGTTAAAACTTTGCAATTGTTGATCGTAGAGCCATAAACATTTCACTGCTGGATTCCTGAAAAGAATTCAGTCCTATCTGATGTATCGCACAATAGGGTTCCAATTTAAAAATGTTCCCGCCATTTCAAGATTGCGGATGATCGTGCCATACGTCTCAAAAGTTTTCCCTCTCGTCTGTTATCATCAGTGTTTACCCTTTTTCCAAATTGTGAACGGTTTGGGTTTTATTTAGGTGTTTTCACACTTTTGGACTACCCTATAATATATATATATATATATATATATATATATATATATATATATATATATATATATATATACAGGATACACCCATATATATATATATATACAGCAATATGGGTGTACAAATGTGTTATTTGGGAGCTGTAGATCGCCGAAAATCGATGGTAACGATACAATAAAATAAAAGATCATACCACCTCGATATTTTTTTTCTAATGAAATTTTGGATTAAGGTCGGGTGATTATTAAGCCTTGGTTCTATGTATATTAGGCGGGCACCCCTTTGTCGAACCGTGAAACATGGAGGATGTGATGTTGTGAGCGCAATATTCTGGTTTTCAGATAGGCTTGTGATTGTGCTCTGAGAAGAAAAATGTATGTGGCGTACGTAAAATCATATGTTACATGTGTAAATCCTGTAGTTCTTGGTCTTAACGTACAGCAAAACATGAACTGAAAACACATGTATAACGTACGTATAGCTGAAAACGCATATTTTATAATACTTTCTGTATAAGTGTTCCATCTATACGTACTTTCCGTATGAAACAATATAGGCGGTCAGGATCTCACATACAGATGGACATATATAACATGTAACTGATGAAGGTAACATACATATATGTATGTAATATAAGGAAGACTGTTAGATATCAGACATCCTGCAACGGCGTGATCTAAGGGCAGTGCCCATGTAGCATACAGATAACGTATGCTCCGTACTGATTTCTGAACTAAGCAAGAGGTTTCCGTATATTTGTACAATGTACCATGTCCGGAGAACGGATTTTTCTCAGTGTGTGTACCTGTCGCGTCACTGCCCGTGATCATGTCGCCGTTTTAGGGAACCATGTGAATCTTTGGTCGAGATGTTTTTTCCAGACAATGATGCCACATTCCAGTATGATAATGCGCCCATTACATAGATGGAGCGGTTGCAGAGTGTTTTGAGGAACATCGAGATGAAGTTGAGCTCCTCCCCTGTCCCACCCAACCCTAAATATAAATGAACATTTGTGGTCCGTTTTGGAGACACGAATCCGGTACAGATTTTCGCCTTTATTATGCCTCACCGAACTGAGTGATGCATTGCACGTGGAGTATTGTACTTGCTACCATTCACGACCTCTATGACTTTATGTAATATCTCATTAGAGCTGTTCTGAGGGCGAAAGGGGTCCAACGACATTTTAATATGGTAAGATGCACTTTTTTCCAAGTGTTTCTATTAAGTTTACCATATAAGGATATGTAGTTAAAGGATGCATCTGCTTTGTCTATATCTCTTCACAGGCTGCAGCACCAAAGTTCATTATAAATAGAAAATTAAGATATAAACCACGCATAAATCACTACTGTAATATTTCTCTCTGATCGATATCTCCTTTTGAAACCAAAACGTTCTAAAGATTTGACCAAAAAGAAAGAAGAGAAGAAAGAAAAGCATAATTAGAGAGTTGGAGAAGCAGATAATTGGTAAGAGAAAGGTTACAGTTAATTATCAATGATTGAACGAAACTTTCGTTGACGTAATGAATATGTAGAAAACTATAATTTCGTTTTTCGTGACAGGTACTTTCAACAAAACACTAACTGTAAGAGATGTATTTCTTCTAATCTCTTCCATACTTCCTTTTGATTTTGTATTTTTCCTACACTCTTCGTTTTCATTTTTCTTTTGTGTGCTATTTTTGTGGGAGAATTCGCAAATTGTGCAGAATACTTCAATAATCGCGGTTATTGTAGCCAGAAACGCCTGCAGATTTTTTTTTTCAAATGAGGGGGTGACAAAAAAAACTGGCATACAAGCGAAGTCGCAAATATACACATCTTGATACACAGATACGTTATGTATTGTAAAATAACACAGCCACACACACACATAAACACTCAAATAAAAGTTCTGTGCACCGGGCCCCAGGGAATGGATTCGATGTATTTTGTTATACAGAATCCAAATTTCGAAACCCCAGGAAGATTGACCGTGTTAATTTTTTTTTATGAACGAAAAATTTGAGCGATTTTAGATAGGGAGGACACACGTCTTTCACCCATAAAACAAAACTGACACGGTCAATCGTCCTGGGGTTTCGAAATTTGGATTCTGTATAACAAAATACATCGAATCCATTCCCTGGGGCCCGGTGCACAGAACTTTTATTTGTGTTTGTGTGTGTGGTTGTGTAACTATTATTGATGTATATTGCATAATTTTATTAACTACAGTAATGATATAAAATACAGTAGTTAGTGAGTAAGCAAATCTAATATGTTTTGACATGCATTTCGAAGAACTGAACCGCTTTCGAAATTCCTGTAGGAGCCATTCCCTCCTTGTCCCCCGTTACGGGTTGTCATAAAAATACCGCAATAATTGGGATAACAAAAATGAGTGATCATTGGCACAAACTTTACAAATCTATCAATTAAATTAAATTATTATAATTAAAATATATAACATTATACTATCAGAAGCATACATTCTTCACATAGGAAGAATACGGTGTAATTCATCGTTAATGCTTTCGGGGTGGGATAGCGTGAAGTTATCCCCCCAAAGTTTTTTGCTTTCAGCGTCCAAACTATTCAAACACTAATGTTTGCAGTTGGTGCTCTAAGAAACACTAACGAAGCATTAACGATTGCACTAGAAGAGATCATTAGTTCTCCTATAGGAGGGGGCAACTTCACGGAGCTGGTCTGACAATGACAAAATGCCCATGATGGTAGTTGTACTATGTCACAATAGTCAAGCTAGGGAGCTCCAAGAATTGATTTCTCGTTCAAAAACTGATTTTCAAAAACTAATTTTTGGCAGGTTATACCTCTTTACTTATTTTGAAGATAACTTTCCATAGTTAATATATTGACACGAAATTCATGACTACTATAGGTATATTTTTTCCCTCTTTCCGACTTCCCATACAATATCAAGCCCATAATGCATTTTCTTTTTTCTTAAAAAAAGCAGAATCTGAAACAACTAGGAAGACCGTAAACCGTGAAAAACCATCAATCGTACAAATGTTCCTTTCATGATCCCATTGATTAGATTAATTAGAACCCTTTGCCACAAGGAAGAGACGACTGTGTTTGACTTTCATGAAATGCGAACGTGACTGCAAGGAAGCTGCGCTTGAAAAACTAACATCTAATTACAAAAAAGGGGGAAACAAAGTGAAATGCACATAAAGCATCTTTAAACTTTACAACAACGAGCTTTCAAATAAATAATTTCCTTTCTTTGCCGGGACACGTAATGCGACCAGTGACGTGATTTTAGTGTGAAAGAAGAGATTTACAGATCATGTTAATGTAAGTAGTTGGCGTTCACTTCGAAAGAATTGTAATCTATTGAGCTGCAATTATATATTTCTGGAGTGACTAGCTATATTTGGAAACATTAAGATAAATAGACCTAGTATAGAAACAGTTCTCTTTCGAGGAAACTTTTCTTTCACTTCAATAGTGGTCAGGCAGTATTTTATTAGCCGAGTTGTTCTTAACCTTTCTGTATCCGAAATCTGTTTCTGACAGTATCAGTGCAGCTATTTGAGGGAAACCACATCGGTAAAATATTAAACTTTTCTTCCCTCCGAAAGTGCCACTGGACAATACTTTAACGGATCTGCACTCAACTCAACTAAAATAACAGAAGAGTGGTAGCTTAGTGGTAGAGTGCTCGCTTCTGGTACAAGGAGTCCCTGGTTCTATTCCAAGTTATATTAATTTGTAGCGGACATCGTGGTTTCCTTGAACTTCTATTTCTTTCCACAATATCATTTCACCAATTCTTTAATAGTAATACTCAAAAATGGGATATAAAATTATAACAAATAATTTCAATGCAATAATAGGATTTTTTTCTAAGAATAGAGAGTAATAAATGTATTTTGGTATTGTACTATACATGATTTTTTAAATAGACAATTTCATTCCCATCCGAACATGGATGGCCCGTAGAAGGTAACGCCTTCTCTGGAGCCATGAACGTTTATTTATTGGTGGTATATCTGGGAGATGGGTTTCAGGATTTATTTATTTATTTATTGCCTGATTAGTGATTATGTAAATGATGAGGTAAAGTGCAATGAACAAAACACAAAGAGACAAAGTGACAACACAAGGGACCTAGTTTAAACAAGGGTGTTAGCTTCTGCTATGGGGCTACTCAGAGCAAGTGTAAACACTTGGAGGACTGTTAGTGAAAACGAAGAAGTGCGGTAATGAGATGATGTGCTGTAGATATCTGGATGAAAACTTTAAATGCGACGATGAGGTTTAAGGAAATCTGATGCTCTTCATGTTCATGAATTGGAAGAATATGATCGACTGGCGAATAAGCGTTACGTGGTAAGGCTAGAGTCTGCTCGAGAAGTGTATAGAGAATTGGATGAGCGTCTCTGATACGGTAGTCAAAATAACGAGAGCGAAGGCGGTAGAGCAGTGGGAGAAATGTCGGTATATCTGTGTGACGATAGACTTCTTGTGTTGGAGTGCTAGGAGGTAGAGAGTATGTAAGGCGTAAAGCATGACGTCCCAACACTTGTAATCTCATAAAACTTTAATGAAGCTGACTAGGCAATATTTCCATGAGTTAGAGCAGGGCGTACAAAGACCTTGTAAGTATACAGTATCAGTCTCGAATTGAGGCTGCAGTTGGTGCCTCGTAAACAACGCGACAAATTGATTCGACGACGAATATTATCTTCGAGGTTGGACAAATGGGCTTCCCAAGTATCAAAGATGGCGCCAAGATACTTCAAACTATTTTGTAAGGTTGATAGGGAACGTAAGAGTGTAAGAGGTAAAACCGTCAGGATTTCGAGTTTTGGTGTGTTGTGTCTGAGTTCAAATAACGTCATTTGAGTTTTTGCTATTTAATTTTAGTTTACATTTAAGACACCAACTTCAAGTTTATCGATTGCCGATTGCAGTTTAGCGTTAATTTTCTATAAAAAACGTATACACAATTCTATAAAAAAATCTTAGTTACGTAAAAGGGAAAAGATTCTACTTAACTTCAAGGGATTAAGAAGTTAAATTAGTGTGTTTTGTTTTATTTTATTGTTTTAGAATGTCGGTTAAAAAGTAAAGTAACTCTCTGAAACTACTGCTCACAGAAGAGTAGGGTTGTTCAGAGGCTTTTCGGTGGTTGATGTGAGGTCAGCACGCCATCTACCCTTTTCGTTTGTAAACCAGAGTTAACTACATTTTACTTATAAGTAGCTCCCTAATTGCTTTACGATGTAAAAACAATCTAAAAAAAATCTTTGCCTCCACTGTGAATCAAACCCGACATCATCAGGGCATGCATTAAACATCAGGTTAGATACAAGAAAATAGAGTAACTATGACATTTTAAATATTAAAATACCTTTATAAACAAAGTGCTGAAATTTAGAAATGGATACTTAACACTTACTGATTTTATTTCTATAGGGTAATGGTTGGACTTCCATTTCTGCATAAACTGGTATTATGAGTGGCGGGTATCATCCCACAGAGCACAGGCGTGTCTCTCGGACGTCCAAAGGATGTCAATATCACTCTTCGGGATATTGAGATGTTCATGTGAGTCCCATTTTCGATAGTGGACATCCTATGGACATTCAAATGTCCGCTTATGTCCTGAAATTAGGACTTCCTACGGACTTTATGTGGGACATTTGTGTATACTGTGGGGTAATTTCTTTAATGATATGGCACAAAATTATGATCAACTCGTAAAATTTAACGTTTGCGTAACTTTAATATTGTCCACGGATGAGACATATTTAGCTGAACAAAATGAGATATTTCAGGATAATTTCATGCGTAGGTTTCGAGAGAATCAACATTTACCTCGATTTTTAATGCGCTAAAAATATGTTGTTCGTTGCTAATAACGGTTAATAGCTTTTATTCTGCCAGAACACATTGTTTATGTACTTTATATTCCAAAATACACTGTTCAACTAGCAGAATATATCTGTTGTTTGTTTGTCATCCCGTAACGTTGACCACATACTCCTAACAGTGACGCTTATATTTCTTAGTAAAATAAAATCTGATACACAGTAAAATGAATCACGCACAAGAAGTCTCAATTTGGTCCCGTAGATGAAAACCTCTGGACAATGTTTTCTGCCATCTAACAGTGCGATATGTAACTTCTACTACTTTTAACTCAATAGTAGAAGATAGGAAAATGATACCATCCGTTAAAGTCACCGTTACCAAAGAACAAACTCCGCCGAGATAATCGCTCTAGTTATGTATTGCAAGAAAAAAAGAGAGAATAAAAGTGATTTTGTTCAATAGTTATCTTATAGAATAACGAACACACTTAAATCACATTACTCATTAAAATATTAACGGATTGATTCCTTCAACAAACTAGACAGAGATGATCGTTCTAGCTATCTATTGCAGAAAAGAGAAAACAAGAATTCGCTTACATTTAAGAGTTATTATGTGGGCTAACGGACTCACGTAAGTCGTCGTTACTCGTTAAGATGTTACTCGTTACTCACGTAAGATAACCCATATAAGACACTATTACCCGTTAGGACGTTAACGGATTGACTCCATTAATGAACTAGACCAAGATAATAATGTTATGGTGTGGAATAACACATATAAGTCACTATTACCCGTTAGGATGTTAACAGATTGACTCCATTTCTGAATTTGGCCGAGATAATCACTGTAACTATCTATTGCAGAAAACAGAAAACAAAAAATTGCTTTCGTTCAAGATTTGTCGTGTTGAATAACGGGCACAACTAAGTCAACATTACCCGTTAAGATGTTAATGGATTGACTCCATTAACGATCTAGATTGAGATAATAGTTCTAGCTATCTATTGCAAAAATCTACCTATTACGAAAATCAGAATTCAGACTCACTTTCGTTCAAGAATGATCGTGTTATAACATACTAACATGACAATATTATAAATCCAATTTGTGTGATCCTAACAAATGGTAGTAGTTGAGAATTAATGCCCATCAATCTGTCAATAATTTGGTATATTTTTTTAAAAAAATCAGACCATAATTTATGGCATTATTCTTTGTGCACAGCGACCTTCGTTTTTACAAGAATCTTTACCAATAGCTAGAATGATATACTGTATTTTGTCGAGGGCTCTCACTTGATCTTCATAAGTTCTCGTAAAAACATTATTACGGATGCCGGAAACGCCCTTGAGACCCCTTTAATTATCCGTTGTCATTGCTCGTCTTGTATCTTGTTAGGATGTGGGTGGTGCATGTCACAGCACGTTACGTTTATGGACACATGGCCGGCCTCACATGTAAAGGAAGTCAGGCCATCAAACTTCCGAGCCTTAAAAGATCATATTTATGAATGACTGATCTTCAAAGACGTTGTTTTTGACAGAAACACGAAAGCTTACTCTTCAATTGTTTTTTTGTTTTCACTTTGAATGCTGTAATTGATTATAATTACGCATAATTTTTTATTCATGTATGGATTATACAGTACATCGCATGATATTCAATAGTGTTTGACCCTAACCTTCAGAAGAAGGCAAAATGTATATATTTCTTTATATTTTAATTATGATTTTTGAAAAACACGCAAATCAATCATGACATCATCTTTTTTGATTAGTGTTTTAAGAAGAAAACAAGAAAAGGAGAAAAATACAGCTCGCCTTTGAATATTTTTGAGTAAGAATGTTTTTTTTTTTTTTTTTTAAGTACTTGAATCCTTTAATTTTAATTTTTAATATTTAAGAGAGACAAATTCAGAGAGACACATTCACTAATATATTCATTAGAACTTTCAAAACTCATATGGATTTATTTATTTAGCTTACATACATGGTTTTGGTGTAATTTTGTAGCAAAAAAACATCAAGTTTTTTTTAAACCTTATACCTAAAGAGGTTTAATATGGTTTCCATAGGTGATGAGGCACACATCTGATCTGAAGTCTCACTTGCTCTATAACGTCTTTAGACGTACGGGGATGACCTGAAGATTTGTTGTGTCTTACGAAACATCTAGTTTCAATAATAATAAGAACTTATGCCACTGATAAATAGTAGGTCTACTGGAGGATCTTTACCATACTTTGTACGAAAATTACCTGTACGTTGGACAGTTTTCGTAGACTTGGATTCTTCAAACTAAAACATACAGTTAGCACGCTCGGGACAAGTAAAGGTAGCCATCTTTGCTGTAACTGCCACTAGCGCTTGCGGTGGCTTGTTTCTGAACTAGTGTACTACGTGAGTCAAATCTTGAAGTATTTTGCTACAAAATGACACCAAAACATTGTCTGTAAGATAAATGAATAAAGCAATATGAGTTTTCAAAGTTGTAAAGTTTTTTGATACATCCTGTATTTTTACAAATCATTTTTTAAAAAATCGAACATAAGCCACTATAAGGTAACCAAGGAAGTTCTGTCGTTTTTTGTGGAGGTCTGTGTTCCATTGGCCCTCACACCGTGAGTTGAATGCGAATTGAGATAAAACGAAGTTCAGTTGTTGGTGTAGGTATATCTAACATAATTACCTGATTGTGGCAGTTCAGTTACATCCTCAACTTGCGTAAGGACAGTGAACACATCAGACCTCCACAGAGCGTCATAAGGGCATGTGTGCTGTGCCAATTCAAACTGGGGTCAAGCGCCGCTGCAGCGGGACGGAAGATATGCCAGGCCTTTGGTGAGGGTGTCGTGACCACACGGAGCGTGCACAACACCATGGTTTAACAAGTTTAAGGACGGTAACGGAACACTCAGCATGCACCACGCACCACGATGAAGACACACCACGTCCCGGAAGACAAACAGATGTACAAAATGAAGATTTTTAGGTAGCAATTGAAGGAAACAGTGGACAGACATGTGAGAAACTGAGACTGCAATTCAGTGTGAGTGGAGAAACCATTCGGCACCACGTGCACCAACTTGAGAAGCACTACAAGTTGGGTCGATGGATCCCACATGATTTCACTCCGGGCCAAAAGGCAACGCGAGCAGACACTTATGTTTCTTTGCTGTCTCGTCTGAGGAAGGAGCTATTTCTGGACAGGGTGTTCACATATGATGAGAATTGGTCCTGTACGAAGCTCTGCGGCGCCATCATCATTGGTTAGATCCCATGAACCGGTTCCAAAACAGCCGAAACCAGCACTGCACCAGAAGGTCCTTCTGTGTATTTGGTGGACTGCTCGTGGCATCGTGCATCAGGAACCGCTACCTGCTGGTCAGAACATCAATGTAACTGTGTACTGTCAGCAGTTGAGCCGTGTTCAAGAAAAACTCAAAACTCTGAAGCCAGCACTTCTGAATCGCAAAGGCGCTCTTCTGTTACAGGACAATGCTAAGCCCCACGTGGCTAGGATGACCCAGGATTCCATTCTACGTCTTAAATGGGGAAACTATTCCATACGCCATACTCCCTGTACATTGCACCGTCCGATTATCACTTGTTCCATTCCTTGGGCAATCACGTTAGAGGACACCAGTTCAAATTCCTAGTAGAGATGCAAAATGAACTTGATACCTTTCTTCGCTTCACGACCCACCAAGTTGCATAGCGATGAAATCCATGGCCTTCCAGAAAGTTGGCAGAAGGTCATCGATCCTGAATGAGACTAATTTTGATCTTCCAGGTACGTCTTAAATGACATATCGATGTTCGAAGGTGGTGGATGAAAAAGCGAAAGAACTTTGTTTGTTACCTTTATACTAATGAGTGTTTCTGAATAAACCTATTTAAGACAGCTGAAAACTTATTAATACTACAATCTAAGTTGTGATTAAGAAAAAAATGATACCCCTTTTAAGACCTAAAATTGTAATATCTAGTCAAGTTCTAAATGCACATACTTTAGTAGTTTTATTACTTAATTTTTCAGTTCTTAAAATATGCTCTGAGTGCACTTGTTTCAGGGATCAAAATTTGCAGGGCCTCAAATAGGTTCACTTTGAGTGCACTCAGAGCATTCAGAACATAGATATGGCATTGGCCAATGAAAACTTGACCCATGACCCACTGATGCATCACCTACCGTGACCGTAACCCGCTGGACCCAAGACACCGTGACCCACTCTGACCTACGACCCACCATGACACACCATGACCCACCACACGCCAAAACCTATCGTCATCAACTTGATCCATGATCCACACACTCCTCTCCACTGACTAAAATGTTTACATTTGTAATAAAATAAGGTTGTGAAATTATCACTAATTGGAGTTTGAATTTCCACGGGCAATCGCTCAAACACCGCTCTGTAACAATAGCCGTGGATTTGCTTTTACGATATCAAATGTTGAAATTTTTGCCCTGGGCTATATTACAGTGAGTTTCAATTTAATTATCATATATAATTATTTCCTTATTGAATTACAGATACTTTTCAGCGGAAAATAGGATGAAGTTTAAGTAGGCCAACGCAAAGGAAAATAAAACAGTGTAAAATTCGACTGTGTCTCGAAAGCCAAGTAGTAAATTCTATTGCTATTATTACAGTTACAAATATCAATACCAAAAAGTGTCTGAAGTTCTTATTTCACTTACGTATACTCATCTCAGGTAAGTAAATATAAACAAATGAAAAAGGAAAAAAATGGATGCCTTGAAAGTAAAACGTAGACAAATTGACCAGTGTTCAGAAAATGCTGTCTACAATGCACTGAGCAGAGTGGATCGTGGGTCGTAGTGGGTCAGCTTAGCTGACGGTGGGTAGCAGTGGGTCACGCCTGTTCACCCACAACTCACTGACCCACTCACAAATCTTGACCCAATTGATCCACTCGACCCACCGACTCACTCCATCTCTGTTTTAGACATCTAAAACTCTTTTATATTTGGACCTAAAATATTCTGAAACACAAGTTTAGAGATTTAACACTTAACTTTTTTAATTCAAACGCATCTATATTAGATACCTAAATGAATCTTGATTTGAATACGTTATTTTAGGAATTCGAAATAGTTTTAGGGCCTAAGTCATACCTTAAAAAGTATCAAATTTAAGAATTGAAAGTTCAATTTTAGAACTTGAATTACACTCTGAAAATATAAACTTGAATAATCAAAACCTTGGATTACGCTCTGAAAAACATCAACTTTAAGAATCAAAAGCTTCAATTTTAGAACTCGAATTACGCTCTGAGAACTTCAATTTCCAAAAACAGAAACTGTAATTTTAGAACTTGAGTTCTAAAAAACATGTATTTTTAATAATCAAAAACTACAATTTTGTAATTCAAGTTACGCTCTAAAAACTTCAATTTTAGAACTTGAATTGCACTCTGAAAACATGAACTTGAAGAATAAGAAATTTTTATTTTAGAATCTGATTTATGCCTCGAAAGTGCCAACTTTAAGAATGAAAAAGACATGAGTTGTATGCAGAAAACACCAACTTTAGGAATAAAATCTTCAATATAAGTTCCTGAATTTCCCCCTAAATGCACATATTATTATTTTAAACGAACTTAAATAGTTCGTTACATAATTTCTCTCTCTCTCTCTCTCTGTCTGTCCCTCTCTCTGTGTGTGTGTTATTTGCGAATTTTTCAATTTTGAGCTCTCCATTCGATCGAGCATCAAAAACTATCTGAAAGAAGTGATAGAAGTTTTCACGTCACTCTTCCATTCGCGAGATATTAGCTAAAAAAAAAAAGTTACGATTTCGGTAGATTTAAGGATCCATATCTCGGAAACCGTAAGAAATGGAGAGATAATATTGATGTTGATCAATACCTAAAAGGGTGTGAACATTTTGTTGCCAAATAGTAACCGGCGGCCACTGTTTCCCAGATATTGACCAAAAAAAGTTCGGATTTCGGGAGATTTAAGGAGCCATATCTCGTAAACCGTAAGTCATAGGGAGATGATGTTTTGCGATTTTTTCAATTTTGAACCCTCCGTTTCAGTATGTGTCTTAGTAAAACAACATATCCTAGAACGTTTTAACAGAACTCTTAAACAAAACACGTGGAAAAAAAATTGAACATAAGGACAGAAATGGGTAGATATATTACAAGAATTGTTTATTGAATTGAGTTGATTTTGAGTTTAACGTCCCGTTCAGCAGCGAGGCTATATGAGACGTGGACCTACTGATTAACGTGGAATCCGAACCACATGAGCTCCCGCCGGGAATCGAACCCTGGTCTACCGCGCCAAAGGCGCGTACGCTAACCGCTTAGCCACGGAGGAGCTCTAGAATTGTTTATTGAGTATAATAATAAAGTACATAGAACAATTGGTATAAAGATTGTACAAGTTAATTCAGTTCGTTCTGGTAATGCTCTTGGAACATTCTCAACTGGTTTTATTTAATTTCTGAAACTTAACTTGTGTAGTTTCTTTTAACCAAACGTTGCTGTTTTTTTTTTTCAATGTAAACAAAACCCCTCGAGTATTTTACCAATGAGCAATAATAGTCTGTAATTTCACAGAACTGTCACTGATCTTTCATCTAATCTTTTAAGATTTCCTCATGCATTCTCATGCAACCTTAAGCAATCGTTAATGTTGTCTGTATATCATCAGTAAAGTGCGGGTATTTTATCATCTTGACTGTATCATACTGTAGTTGTTGCAAAATCAATGTCCTTCAGCAAACTCACCAAGAATATTTTTTTCTTTCGTATACGCCTGTAATAAGAATAAGAAAGATGCAATAATATTTGTAATGCTGTTGATATTTAGGAATATAGATCGCCTTCGCAGTTGGAATATTCACTTTTAACAAAAGAATCTTTTGTCCATAGAATAAACATCTTGTAATCCCCTTTCTAAATCTTTAATGTCAAAAGGCAGTAAGTACAGTAACTCTTCGCCTTCTATTTTTAAAAGATTGCAATTCAGTTGCTGTTTCTCGTGACTTGCCACTGAAAACGAATTGTCACCTTTCACCCACACTGCACAAATAAAATTAATATTACTAGATTTTTTTTTTTTACCTTTCCCCTATTATTATTGAATATGAATATACAATTTTTTTTTCTTCTGTTGTGATCTGAACATATAATAATAGATCACTTTTAACGAAGTGATGTCACACTTGATACAACTTATTGTTGTCACCATATCTATTGTTGTGAAACAATATGAGTGAACGAGTAGGGAAGCTTTCGCCACTGGAATTTCCCGGAGTAAATTACACAGTAGTGTATTTCCAGGAAGGAAGACGTGGGAAACGCTTGAATGTCCAACTTTGTTTTATATGATTGTTGGGTCATTTTATGTGATATGTCAGAACACTTGTATTATGCTTGTATATACACACACTACTTATTAACAGTCTTAGTTCAACTTCCTTCCGTATTGGTCGAATCTTTGTTTTTGTAATTGTTCGAGTGACACAAGGTGACTTTTTTAAGATACGTTAGGACATAGACATTACTACAGGGTGTGAGTGCATACACTTTTTTTTTTTATTGACATGGAATCTAAAATTTTGTTTAATCTAATTCTTGAATTTATTGAAATAACATTTTATCTGATATTCAATACATTTAAAACCCAATAATATGAGCACGTAAGAATATTATAGTGAGAGGGTAATGGGCTTTAATTACATTTGTGCCCATTTATATGAAAACTTATCCTTACCTTGTGCATACCTATATGAAAACTTCTGGTTACACCTATACATTAGGGGAAAGATAGTTTTCAAAAAATATTTTGGGACGACGTTTTAAAAGCATTTTTTGGACAAAGTGTTTTCTGAAAAACATTTTGAGAACAAACTGCTTATTGAAAAAAAATTTTGTAGCCATGTAGTATATTTTTTAAAATCTTTAGTGGTTTGGAGGTTAAATGGTAAAGGATTCACCATTCGTGTGCAAGATCATAAGTTCGATACCAGACCAGGCCCGTAACCAGAACACTAAAATGAGGGAGGCGAATTAACTTGTGGGGACTAACTCGAATTTACTTTACATTCTAGACTATTTATTTTAAAAAATATATGTTATCTAAAGAAACAAATTAAAAGTTGCAGGGTTGGGTGAAAGTGATCACAAGGTTGCTCAGCCCCTAGCTATGGACCAATAACAGACAGAAATGACCATTTTGTAATGGTTGCCCGAGCGGGCTGGGGATCTTTATCCTCAACGGGCCAAGCGCTCACTAATTTCGATGAGATCCACACTAGGTGAGAATCGCACTTGCTCGAGCAAAGGGTTCACTATCCTCAATTGTAGTTCGATCTTAGTTTTATTAACTTCAAATGGCTTACGTCCACTAAGGACTCGGGCGCTCTATCTTCTATAGGGCTCGCTCGTGCATAAGATCATTAAGCTCATTAAAGCTTGTGACCGCTCTGATTAGGGTTTTGACTTGCTGACGTGAGTCCTCACATTTACATTAGCTCATTCATTTATTGAACCTCGATTTATTCTGAGAGTAGGCATTGCGAGTTTGGATATGCCTCTGTCAGACTAGGCTCGTAGCCAACACAATAAATTTCAGAAAGGCGGAGGAGATATACCATATTTCTAGTGTAAAATTTTGTGATGTTTTGAACCGACGATCAGCACAATTCACGTAGGTAGGAGGTACATGGCTCTTTAATTTCAAAATCGTATGTGCTCTCAATGGGAAATGAATTTGACACTCCCACATGAAAGGCGAGAATATAAAACTTAACTACGAGAGCACTTGACTTATTACGGTTATCATGGAAACGTGACTAATCTTTCTATATATAAAAGAAGCCCTGACAGACTGATCAATGTTCAGGTCAAACTGCTTAAACCACAATCTTGGAATTTGAATGCACATAGAATTTGTGATGTAAGGTACTACTAAAAAATGATTTCTTGGATTTTGACAGGGAGGTGTTGAAATAGAGCTTGCAGTTGTTAGAATAAGATGTTGATATCTCGGAATACCTTAAGGTTACAGATGTGAAAATTGGTACGAGGGTAATCCCGAAAGTAAGTTCTCCAATGCGCTCGGAACGCTGTTGGCAACACTCTTGTCTTTGTTGTTTTCTCCCACATCCAATCTATTCTACACACACCTCGCTGGAACATTTAAGTCGTTGGCAGTCGTTTGTGATAGAGCCCCCGCTTGGCGCTACCGCCAAGTGCGAAGTTCGCGCAGTTATTAGATTTTTGAACGAAAAGGCATTAAACCAATCGAAATTCATCGTCAATTGACGGAATTGTACAGTAAGTTTTCTATGAATGCCAGATATCGTCCGCAAGTGATGTAGGAATTTGCAACTGCTTGTACTGAAATTTACGACTAAGAAACAAGCGAGAGACCGTCGGGAGACGGTCGTGAAGGTTGAGCAAACCAGTGACTAGTACCTGTTTCCTAAGGTGGAAAGAATATTTGGCCGGAACGCGCTTCAGCAACAACGAAAAAAATGAAAGATGAGGACCACTGCTTCCTAAAGCTCATGGCTGCAAGCATGACATGGGCATACAAAAACTGTTACAGCACCTAGAAAAATCTATAAACCGAAATAGAAATTACATAGAAAAATAGATAAATGTACATGCTTTAAAATGATGTAAACATTATTAAAAATAAAAGCTTCTCAGTATTTCTAAGAAATAACAGACCTTACTTTTGGGTTTACAATCGTATTTGCATTTTAATTAATAAAATAATTAAACGTGTTTTTTAGCATCTTTAAAATATTTGATCTAGGAGGGAAGGAAAGAAGTAGAAAGAAAAAGGTGTGGCTATTGCAATTGAAGCTATTATAATAATATGTTCTTATCTCTGAATCTCTTACGTTTAGGGATATGGCATTTGATATTTGGAATTTACATTTAGAATAATTAAGCACGTGTTCGTACGAGACTTGAAGTGGAGACGAATTCTATATTGTAAGGATCCATATATCCTCACACTGCAAGCCACATGTTCTCAGTACAAACACGAGTTTTTTTACATTGGCAGACGACATAAGGAGACCACGCAACCAGAAACATAAGAAGAGGACTCGAGGAGCAACGAAAAAGACCGACTACCCCTCTCTAGGTCCTCCCTCCAAGAAGATGGCTATAAAAGAGAAAAGGTGCAGAAGGAAGAGCATAAGATATTGTCAAGAGTAACACGCGGGGGCATTTTCTAGTTGGCATATATTTTTGCTGTCAAGTGTATAAGTCGACCCAATGAGTGAGTGAGTTTTACATTGTAACTTCTTTGTCGCGATATTCATATCTATCACTCAGAGATCGAGCTATTCTCAGAAAATAAACTCTTGGTTTCAAAGTTTGCGATGCTAAAGAAATTCCAGATAAAATCTTTATAAAAATCAAGTAAGAAAATCTTTCTTTGCATTTTCCCTTTCATGGAAGAAAGAAGCCGAGAGAATTCTCGTTTAATTATGAGAAGAAGGTAATTGCGAAAGAACAGTTAAAATATGGTAAATCACTATTATCTTGGCATGATCTCTGATAATTGAAATCAAGGAGGCAAGTCGGCTTAATATCGTGTTCTTACATTTTCCCTTTATATAAAATATATTATTGGTGTTAAATACAACATAAAATAGCAAAATGAAAGGTTAATATCATATACATCATTCGTAGTGCACATGTTAAAAGGAACTTACATGATATAATAGATAATTAAGAGTCATAAAATTGTATTAGAGCAAAGTATATCTTTACAAAAATGTCCTCCCAAAGCAATCAAAAAATCGTAAAAAAACTATATACTATTAAAAGTGTAAAGGCAGTTGAATTAATCTGAAAGTGATAAGCCAATATGCTGAATTAGTTGCGAAATAGCATTAGTATTACAAACCAAGTCTGATAAAGAATGTGAAAAGGATAGCGCGACACTTACATTTATGAATTAATCTATGCTGATAGTTGAAGCTGTCACTATTACATATAAGGTATGTAAGATTTAACAAAAAAAAAAAAATCTTATATTTGAGGTTAAATTGATGGCAAACAAGAACAATATTGTAGGCTTTATATATCTTCTCACACCCCAAATATGTAAGATATATACCCACTCACACCCTAGTATGTATATGCATCCTCTCACACCCCAAATATTTAAGGTATGTGTCCTCTCATATCTCAAATATGTAGGTATGTACCCTCTCACACTCCAAATATGTAAGGCATGTACTCTCTCACACTCCAAATATGTAAGGTATGTATCCCCTTATATCTCAAATATGTAAGGTATATCCTCTTACACCCCAAATATATAAGGTATATACACTCTCAAACCCCAAATATGTAAGGTATGTACCCCTTCATACCTTAAATATGTAGGTATGTACCGTCTCACATCCCAAATATGTAGGTATGCACCCTCTCACTCCCCAAATATGTAAAATATACACCCTCTCACACCCAAAATATGTAACGTATATATCCTCTCATATCCTAAATATGTAAGGCATGTATCCTCTCACACCCCAAATATGTAAGATATGTACCCCTCTCACACCCCACATATATATCATATGAACCCTTTCACATCCCAAATATATAAGATATATACCCTCTCACACCCCAAATATGTAAGACATGTACCCTCTCAAACCCCAAACATGTAAGATATGTATCCCCTCATAACTCATATATGTAGGTACCTACCATCTCACATCCCAAATATGTAGGTATGCACCCTCTTACGTCCGAAATATGTAAGGTATATCCCCTTTTACACCCCAAATACGTAAGGTATGTAGTCTTTCACATTCCAAGTACGAAAGGTATTTGTATTATAGAAATAATCGAAAATTTCATAAAGAAATAGTTTATTAATATAATAAATTATAAGTTTAATATCCCCATGAGGCTTCTGTGGACATAATTGCATTAATATATTTGTCGTTTTCAGTAAACTATTGTGTCGTTTTTGCCCACAAAACTTTAAAGACCCGATATATATAGTAATGAAAAGTGTTTATGGCTCACGTTTAATCGAAGCACTTTATCTATACTAGCTGTATCACTCCTGCTACCTGACTAACGAACTATCTGACAAAACACAGTATTGTTGCAGAAACCATTCATAATTTTCTTGCACGTACTTGGAACTAATCCTCGATACCAAATCATCCTATAAATATTAGCCAAATCCAGTGCTTGAAAACGATAAGTACTAACTGAACTGGAATCGAAAGACCAGAATGGATGTAACGGCATCTGGAGACAGACTCGATATCTTTGTTATCAATAAAATGGACCAAGAAGTAACTCTTATAGATGTAGCAGTGCTATTGACTCAATACCGGTACATGTACAAAATTGAGTACAAAAAGTAGCAAGTATATTAAGACCTGGCAGACGTAATGAAAATGATAGGGGAAACGTCAGAAAGTTACATAAAGACCCATCATTATCTCAGCTACAGTTTTTGTCCGTTAAAGCACTGTGACGAAATTGGAACAGTTAAACGCAAAACATCTTCTAACAAACCTAGAAAAAAGCAATAATTCTGGATCTTGTCTTATAGTCTGGAAGTTCTTTGGAGAAGAAGTCTTCCAATAATCTGTACTTGCCGTAGAGGGCCTTCTGATTATTAGCTAAAATAGGTTTAAACCGAGATATAGTGTGGTATAAGGAGCTTTCATATGCCTATATGGTCAGAGTAAGAGACTCAGATTTGACTGTCAGGAGGAGATTATGGGGTTTCAATCTCAGTTAAATTGAATTTCTACATCTGATATAGCTTCAGTGCTGAAAGGAACATTGAATTGTAATCAATGGCATCAATAATATCTTTTCAGCACATGAAAGCTTTTTAAAGCCAGACGGCTCTAGTTCGACTTGATGATGCCTGGCCAGCGTATGATCTCTCAATTCCATTATTCCTGGTTTTCTTGGCCCACAGCTTGACTGAACCAGCTTTCCAATTGCCTTTCGATGTTGAATGAGCAGCGATACTTCTGTGCTCGTACAGTAAGTCAAACTCGATATGACGTATTGAAAGATACACATGCTAACTACTCGGCTACATGCAAGATACTATTTCTTTGTTAAACCCCCTATTTCCAAATCTACGTTAGTATTACTTACAAGAGAATTTGTTTAATCCTTGACTCTGGTGATCTCTGACCTGGCGTTTCCTCGTTTTTTCCCACGGGATCATGTCAAGGAGAAAAAAATAAAGAGTTTTGCGTTTAAGACTGACAATTTTTTCCACAAATCGTGTAACGCAATCCCTACTGAATGCATTTTTTTCACGTATCCTTGTGTGAGTAATTGCGTGAGGCAATAAACGCAACCCTTTTTCTCTCTCTTTTGGACAATTTTCTCCATAAGCAAGTGTCATTGTCACCTAACAATTGTTATTATTTAATCGTACGAAGTAATTACTGCAGACATGAGCACGGGAGTAGATTTTCAAATTGAGAAACAGGACACATTTTAGACATGATAAAGTTGAAGTGATTTCCAGAGTTCTTTTCTTGGGAGAAATGAAGGAAACAGAAAAAAGGACCATAAAGCTGGGAAAGATGTAGATAATGTGGTTAGTATTCACATCTAGTTAGTGAAAAGCTCTGAGTTCGAATCCCGAGGATCCCATCTCAACTGAGTTTTTTTTTTTAAGTGATTTCCTCAGTCTAAGGCGAATAGTCGTTCAGTTTTTAAATTTTGTCGTCTCTTTTATTAGAATATTTTAAGGAAAAGAAATGTAAAACTGGACGCAAAATATCCGTTTTTTTTAAACTTTCCGTTTTCTTGCTAGTGATATAATGTTTTGTACGTCCGTTAACTTCCATACCTGTCTTCATTTAGAAATACATAAACCCTATTTTAGGTCTAAAATATTGATAAGTAACTTCCACTTATATATATATATATATATATATGAACTGATAACCTTGATTGGGTCTTTGATAATGTTATACATAGATTCTATACTTCCGGTTCCAGACTGACTGTCACCAATAACGACGAAGTGATAACTACCGAGACAGAATGTCAAATTATGCCAATTTGACGTGAATGTACCAAAAGATGGTCACTATATCTCAGTGCCATCCGAAATCATGAAAAAATGAACTTTGAAGGTCCATAGCTTCAAAACTATGGAACCTACCGCAGTCGAGTCAAGACTTCACTTAAGAACTAGTATGCGCCCTATCCAAAAATCCATGTTTCAGAACCCTGCGGCACTTCCGCAACAATTTTTATAGAGGCAGTTGGTGAGTACTTAAAATTAAATGCCCGTAGCCAAACTCCCTCTATAAAATTGTTGCGTGACTACCTTAGGATTCTGTAATATGGATTTTTGGGTAGGGCACTTATTAGTTTCTAAGTGAAGTCTTGACCCGACTACTCGTACGGTAGGTCCCATAGTTTTCTAACTATGGAATTTCAAAGTTCATTTTTTCATGTTTTCGGCAGCCTGTAATTCCGAAAGGAATCATTTGTGCACCCAGGTTGGTCTCAGGAATCACTCCCAAACGTTGTTTTGAAACACCCTGTATATTTCATTTAAAATTCCCTAAGTCCACGCAACCAGCAAAATTGCGAAGACATGTTGGTTGCCTACAATGAAAGGATATGCAGAAAAGTGGCTATTCATATTCCAAATTCCATACATGAAGTCATCTGATCCTTTTATCATCTTTATGAGTGTTTACTTGCCAATAACTCGTGAATTAACTCCGTTAATTAACGATTGGTATGAACTCCGTTAATTGTAAGCCAACCCTTAATCCTATCCTTCTTAAATGTTTAGAACAGACGCAATATTTTGAACACTACTGAAGTATTTTAAGAGAGAGATTATACAATATTTTAACAAATATTTACTATGCAAGTAATGATTCCAAGAATTATTTGTTATTCAAATAATTATGTTAAAGATTATTTGTTATTCAAATAATGTCATTAGCAATTATTCTGTATTCAAATAATGATGTTAACCCTTATTCTTAATTCAAATAATGATGTTAAGAATTATTCTTAATTCAAATAATGATTTTAACAATTTTTCGTTATTGAAATGATGATCCCGTTATTCAAATAATGATGCTAAAAATGATTCGTTACCAAAATATTGATGTTAATAATTATACGTTATTCAAATGTTTAAAGGTATTCTTGTTCTAAATATTTCTTTTATTATTGAATTAAATTTTCGAACTCTTATTCAAGGGACTATTTTGTTGAATTAGCTGAAAAGAAATATATTGTTTCGGAAAATATTATTTAACATCGAATATGGAATTGTTGGAATTTTAGCAGCATTTTAAATACCTTTCTTTGTGTACTCTCATATTTCCAATATCAAAAGTATCTTTGAATAAGGGGCAAGGAACAAACTTTGTTATTAAAAAAAATATATTGTATCTAGTTCGTAACCTTTTCCTTAGCAGTATGTCTGGAAACAAATGTCGTCAAACTAACTAGTTAAGTCTTTATTCTAAAAAAGGATAATATGGTCAACTCTTCTGGAAGCTAAAGGAGGAATTAACACCCTCCAATACAATGTAGTAAATCATACTTCGTCAACGGCATTAAGCACAAAGGACATTAATAAAGTACTTAAAAGGCCGGTTTGTACTAATAGAGTCGTAAATTCAGGTCAATAATATTACCTAACGGAAAGAAAGAAAGAAAAAAAAATGGTCCAAAGCAAGTTTGAGTTACTAGTGTCACATATAATATATCTATGTGAACTTGATTTGTGTTGTGTAGTAAATTAATTACTAAGAGTAGGTACCATTACACAAAAGAAAAGAAATTAAAAAACTAAAGGTTATCTACTTATCCAGTTAATTTCTGGTGTTTTTTGGATGAAAATTCTACAGTAACCTTTGAATATGTTCAGTAAAGGACAGCAAACGTAAAAAACAATTACTATGCAAGTAAAATGCGTCGTTAGATCTAACAGGACTAACTTCTGACTTCAGAAACAAGAAAGGTAATTCACGTAGGAACAAAAATCTGCAGAAAATATTCGGACTAGAAGTTCAGTCCGTTTAATTTTATTCAATATTATTTTACAATCTTCTTTGCAGTCAATCCAAAGGTATTCTACCCGGCGCTTCAGTGATAGAGCGCTTACATCTGACGCTGAGGATCTCAGGCGGAGTACAAACATCGTGTCTGTTGGCTTCCTTTAAGTTCTTCCGTTTTCTTCCACTCTATCATTCTACCAATTTTTAAATAATCCTTCACTTTCATTAATTCTCTTTCTCCTTTTATCCGAAGCGCATAACAATGGGCCGTGAAACTGAAAGATTTAATTTATTACTTTTGAGCGACGGTGGCTCAATGTTAGAACGCTTTTGATCTCCGGCAAAGTAAGTTTGTGATGGACAACCACCTTGTCTGTGGGTATGCTTAGGGTACTTCCGTTTCCTTCCATATTATCATTCCATCAATTTTTCCATCGCCATTCGTTTGCCTCAATCATCACCTCCCTTAGCCTAAATAGTAGAATCGTGAGACGTTAAATTCAAAGATAAGATTTACTTTTGAGCGATGGTAGGAGATAACAAAGTATGGTGATCATGAAAATAATCGAATTTAATATTTCAATGAATTTACACGTTTCGTGGCCCCTACATGCCAAAAGAGTGAGGTTTGAATGGTCATTCGAAATTACCTTACCCCCACAGAATACATCTTTAGTCAATTTGATGTGATTTAAACCATAGCTTGAAGTGGATGCTAACTATCTTTCAAAAGTCAATTCAAACGGGTTTCCGACCCGGAAAATTAAGAATTCGACTCAACTCTAGTTATTTTTGACATTTTATTCTTCACCCTTCCCCACGTCCTGTGCTGATGGGGATGAACGCGACTTAAACGATATTGGAAGCATCACTATTCATTTCAGCGACCCCGAAAACTGTCGATTACATAGTAATGTACGTAAGTTGTTTTACATTATTTTTACATGAGACTCCTTCCTATTTCTTTTTTTTTTCAGATTGAAAGTCATGTGTATACCAAGTTCAGTTAAAATAGCTCCAGACGTTCCGGAGCTAAGCTGGAATATATACCCAAATATACAGGGTGTTTCAAAACAACACCGACAACGTTTGGGAGGTGATTCCTGACACCAAGATAAGACGAAAAGTATAGACCAACCTGGGTGCACAAATACTTCCTTTCGGAGTTATAGGTTGCCGAAAACATGAAAAATTGGACTTTGAAGGTCCATAGCTCCAAACCTATGGGACCTAACGTACTCGGGTCAAGACTTCACTTAGGAACTAGTATGTATTCTATCCAAATATCCATAGTTCAGAATCCTGTGGTACTCACGCAACAATTTTTATAGAGAAAGTTTGTCTACGGTCATATAATTTGAAGTACTCATCAACTACCTCTATAAAAATTATTGCAGAAGTAACGCAGGTTTCTATGAATTCTACAATAATCTCAGTCATTTGAGACGTTTTATACACTCCTTCTCACTCTCCCCCCCCCCACGACGATAGGAATTGAACTGAAACTTTAACGCTATTGGGAGTGTAATTATTAATCTCAGCGACATCGATAACTATAAATTCGACACTAATATCGTTAATTTTCGATTATTTGTATACGTCAGCCCTTTCCCATCACTATAGGATGCCCACAGGAGTTAAACATAGACTTAAATGCTATAGAAAGTGTCGCCAATCAACTTAAGAATTCAGAAAACTATAGATTCAACACTAATACTACTAATTTTCAATTATATTTACATGTTTCAATTCCTCTCCCTCCGCTCCAGAGCTCTAATAGTGGTTGAACTTGAAGTTAAATGGCATTTGGAGTGTCACTCTTTTTCTAAGCGATTCCGAAAACTATGGGTTTACATCTTCCCTCCACTCCCAATAGGAGTGCTAAGGGTGATAAGGGTCTCACTTGGGGCTGAACTTGGATTTAAGTAACATCAGGACTGCCACCAATTAACTTCACGACACTGTAAACTAATGATTCGATACTAATATCGGTAGTTTTAGATATTTTTACATGTCACTATTTCACACCACCAGGTGCTAACGCGGGCCCAAATCGAACACAAACGGCATCGATAGAATCACTATTTATCTAAGCGATCCTGAAAACTATGGATTCGACATTAATATCGGTCGTTTTTAAAAATCATTTTTATATGTCTTTCCTCCCCTCCCCCTAAAAGCGCTAGGGGGATCATACTCCAACTGACAGCTGACCTTGGAGTTAAAAGGCACCACAACTGTCATCAATCAACTTACGGACACTGAAAACTATGAATTGGACATTAATATCGGTCATTTTCCGTTATTTTTACATGTCACCATCCCCCTACTCAAGGAGTACTAATGAGGGCTGAATTTGGATTTAAATGGCATTAAAAGTGTCACTGTTGATCTCAGCTACTCCGAAAATACGGATTCGACACTAACCTCGGCCGTTTTCGATCATTTTTGAATGCCACCTCTCCTACTCCCCTAGGTGTGGCCTAGGTATGTTCCCTAGGTCTTACTCTTACTGGAGCTGAACCTGGACTTAAAGGGCATCGAAACTGTCCCCAATCAGCTAATGGACCCCAAAAGCTATGAATTCGACACTAATATCGGTCGCCTTCGATCATTTTTAAGTATTCCCTCCCTCTAGGTGTGCTGTGGAGTCTTATCCTAACAGAACTCTTTTCCAGACTATAAGTAATACGTGTACCAAGTTTAGTTAAAATTGCTTCAGGCGTTTGAGAGTTATACTGGAAAACACACACACATACATACGTACGTTTATATGTAAAGATTGAAGGATTACTTCTTATATACTGTAGACGCTAACTACTAAACAACGTTGAGCTCCAACTAACTAACTAATTAACAGTGGAAGCATTGAGTTTCTCTCTGGTTTTATTAGTGAAGGTCATCCTTTCAAGGAACCCGCCTCGACATTTCAATCTGAGATCGTTCCCGTCGGGTCACACACCTCATGACTCCTGACCCTCATGTGAGGAAGGATGACTTTAAAAAGCCATTTATTTATTCTCTCCTGCTTTAGTCGTCATTTAGTTAGAAAGGAGTGAGAATTTTATACTTAGTGGTTTAAAGTGCCTGGAATTATGTTAATCTTGCAAGTAATTACTCGTTACTACAACCTACTTTCCATAATATTCCTATATGTCTTTCTATTATATAATCATGAGCATGTGCTGTACAACAAGGTTATTCAAACATAAGTGACAATGAGTTTTCACGCAAAGAAAATTAATTCAAAAATGTATGATTCAATACTCAAGAACATATTTTTATTAAATCATTCAATACTCAAGAACATATTTTATTAAATCATGATTAATTTATCATTCGTAAAATTAAAGTCAAGTTTCCTTTCTTGTTTGTTTGTTTGTTTGTTGAAATTTAAATCCCAGCAATGAAATATATGAAACAAGAAAGTGACCAAAATATTTCCTAAAGACGATCTTGAACGATTGTTGGCTAAGAAATCGAACGCAGAGAGATGTGAGGACTACAGAAATATTAGTGTCATATCGCATGTAGCAAAAATTATGCATCGTATACTGAAGAGAAGGTTGTATGGAGGAACAAATGAAGAAAATGAGGAGAAACAATTCGGGTATAAGAAAGATAAGAACACGAGGGATGCAATTGGCTTATTAACGGAAATTGCAAAAAGGTTTATAGAAAGAGAGAAGAGGTGTATCTTGTGTTTATTGATCTAGTAGAGGCTTTTGACTGCGTGAACTGGAAATTGTTGGGAGCTAGTAGTATGCCCTCTGATATGGCCCAATTTCCTCTATAACAGGATCCACGGTTCCTGACCCGGTGTTAATGAATTAGGTGTGCATAGGACCACCGCTCTAAATTTTGGCAAGGGTAACTTGACCGATCCCACAAATTTGAGAGGGGTACATAGGATCACTCTATAAACTTGGAAATTGTCAAAAAATAAAATTTAGTAATGTTCTTTAGGACTCAAACATGCACTTCTGTAAGTTTGGTTGGTCTAACTTGTTTCCTTCCGTCGGTAAACAATTGCCAAAAATATAAATGTAAGCAATATTTTGTACACATGTTAGGTACCTTATTTATCCCCTTTGATGATATTTTATAACATCATTTTGTTATATAGATGAATTTAGAGACTCGTTCTCTTGAGTAGGACACATATGTAATGGTGCACTTTTCTTAAATTTCGAGAAGGGGTATATAGGAGAACCCCCTTAAATTTGGATATTGTCAAAAAATAAAAAATGGTAAATCTTCTCTAACATAAATATATATCTCTACAAATTTCGTTAGCCCAACTTGTTTGCTTTCGTGTGTAAAAAAATGCCAAAAATATATACATAAACAACGCGTGATATTTTGGAATGAAATTTTGAATTCTACCATACGGTATAAAATGGGAATTTTGAATATGTGGTACATAAGGCTCAATACATTCAAACAAAGATTTGTTTTCAGTGAGTGCAAAAATGTTCATACTAAAAAATATTTAAACAAGTTTTCAAACCCACCATTAAATTTGGCTATTGTCTAAAAATAAAAGTATAAAGTAACACGGAGGGAAATTTGAATTAGCATGAGGCGGTATTTTGAATGTATTGCCCCAAGGTTCATTAAAATGAGGCTTTGTGGTTATATGATTGAGTACAGGTGTCTAATTTCTTCGATGCTCTCATCTTAAATTTCAGGAGGGTTACATTGACCCACCATTTGAATTTGGGAGTTGTTTAAAAACAAAATTTAGTAAATGTTCTCTAAGAATTGAATATAAACCATTATAAGTTTGATTGGTTTCGTTGTCCCTTTCTATGTGTAAAAAAATTACTAAAAGTTGGAAGTTTTTGACCTCTTTGATCCTGCTTTAACATGCTATTTCTTTACCTGGTTTAATACAGAGATTCATTCTCTTTCGTAGACATGGATACATTGACACACCCCTCTTCAATTTCGGACATAGGTTCGGCCTTTAAATTTTGAAAACGTCAAAAACAAAATAAAACCAAATTTGGTAAATGTTCTCTAGAATCAGATCCTAAAAATTTATAAAAAATATACATAATTAATGTTATTATCACGTGATAGTTATTGATCAATCTAGGTCAGCGTTTCCCAACCGGTGTGCCGCGGCACACAGGTGTGCCGTGAATAGGCCGCTGGTGTGCCGCGAGGAAATCGAAACAAATTATTAATTCTATAGCAGTCGAATTGCAAGACATAGGGGAAAATATATATTTGTATTTAACATTAACATGAACCTCTACTATGTATCTACAATTTTGAGTTTCACACTGTTACTTTTCTGTACATTTTTAATGTTGAAAATAGTATTTGTTATCATTGTTATGACCATTATTGCTTCTTTATTGTTGCAGACTGTTTCGTAACTTGAAATTTTAAAATACATTCAGATCTTTCGACAAAGCAAACATACATACAAATTACCTACACTTGTGTTTTAAAAGTAAAAGAGATTTGTTTGTTCATTCGTTATTTAGTGATCTTCCTTCTTAGTGAAAGGTTGGATACAGTTTTCAAGAAAAAGTGTATTTTTAAAAGCCTTGGTCCCATATCTCACTGCAGTTGTTTTCTATTTTTAAATTAGAATGAAAAAATAAGCATAATGATTTACCACGAGGGGAAATCAGTGATCGAGCTTTCTTCTCTGTGGGAAGGAGATCAGTAATCAAAGAAAAAAATTACCACGGTATTTTATATTTACAAATAATAATAATAATAATAATAATAATAATAATAATAATAATAATAATAATAATAATAATAATAATAATAATAATAATAATAATAATAATATCTATATGGGTGTGCCGCGATAATTCAAGTTACACCTATAGTGTGCCGCAAGTTAAAAAGGGTTGGGAAACGCTGATCTAGGTAGATAAAGCTACTTGGGTATATACTCTTGTAAATTTGGATAATTCACGTCGATTTTTTGCATAAGTAATAAAATTGCCAAAAATTCAAATATTTGAGGGTTTTTTCTTCATCTGAGATGACAGTACTACATTATATGATCAGATGGATGAGTATAGAACCATATTTTTTCCATAAGACAGTGGTCCCATAGTGCACCTCATCATAAAACTTGACATAGGAACACTTAAAACCTGATAGGTAATCATTAAAACCAATTGATATACAATAAAACAATTTTACACTTATCTAGGCTTGTAAAAGTAACTCATAGTCTAAGGTAATTGCTTTAAAGTTAACTGTGGTGATATCTGATTGGCTGATTTCTAATTGGTTGATTTCTGATAGGTTGACAGTTTGAACCTTAGGATTTGTAGTCATGGCTCATAGTCTAAGATCATAGACGTAATCGAATAGTTGCAAACCGTTTATTTGTTATTCGAATAGTTGAAAATCGGACAGTTTGACGGTTATATTCTTATCACAATATTTCTGCTTGTCAATATTAGTTTTGCTAAAGATTGTAGTTCAGTTTTTAAACTGAAAGTTTTTGCAGTACCTGATAGATAATTATTAAATCCGATAAATGTGCATTAACAATAATTTCACACTTTCAACTTTACTTGTAACTTATAGTCTGATTGATTTATCTGATTCTTGGTGTAATCTGATTGATTGGTTACTTTTAAATCTCTATTTAAAATTTTTCAAATTTTATTTGAATTTTTTAAAATTTTTTGATCACGGTTTAAATATTTTTGTTTTTAAATTTTTAGTTTGAAAAATGCTTGAACTTTAGTATTGTAGTTACGATTGATAGTCTAAGGTTATTGATGGAAGGTTATTTTTCGTGCAATCTGATTCGCTAATTACATTCAAATCTTGGTTATAATTTTCAAACATTTTTAAAAACATCTGCTTAAAATTTTCGATCATTGTTTGAATTTTTTTCTAAATTTTTAGTTTCCAAATGTTTGACATTTATTGTGGTAACAACTGATAGTCTAAGATCATTGGTAGAAGGTTATTCTTAGTGCAATTTGGTTGGCCAATTACTTTCAAAAATTTGTTTATTTTTTTTAATTTTCAAAACTTTTGCTTAAAAGTTTTAGTGCGAAAATTGTTGATCACTTTTTTGATTTTTGAATTTTTAGTTTGAAAATTTTGAAGCTCAGGGTTGTAGTTACGAGTCATAGTGTAAGGTCATTGGTAGAAAAATTATGACTTTTTTTAATTTCATTTTTTTGAATCTTTAGAATTATAGGTTATTGATGTAAAAATTAGGACTTGACATTAGATAAGTAAATATTACAACCTATTAATATATAATAATTACTTTAGACATAATTTGTTGTTAAAGGGCATTTTTGGAAAGTTATTGTTGGCACAATGTGATTGACTGATCACTTCGAAATCATTGTTTAACCTTTTCAAAAGATTTTTTTTTTTAAATATTTAGTTTAAACATTTGTTTAGGGAGATTTGAAAATTAGTGTTTGAAAATTTTCAGTTTGAAAATACAATCACTAAAAATTTATACAAGCCTAACATAAAAGAACCGTTTCTAAAGAGTCGGAGCAGTTTAGGTCAAAGGAATCTGGCAACAATATACATAAAACAATGAAGTTTTCCGTAAACTAAGTGTGTGCTTGATACAACTAAATGTTGAGCGTTATAAATGAAAGTGGATTAGTATGCTCAGAATGCAAAATACTAATCTATCCGTGGAATGTAAGTTAAAGATGTAACTAAATGACTTTCTATACGACTGATCCAAACACTTAATTTTTTATTTTCGAATATTCATTGATCTTACTAAAACTTTTGAGTAAAGATTTGAGGGTGAGGGAAAACTTCAAATTTTACGTTGTATACACTGTGATAAACCTAACTCCACGTGGTGAACACTGAATACTGCTACTTGTTTGTTAACACACTAAGGTTATTTTTTGACTCTCCATAGTATTTAATATCACAATGCTGTTAAGGAAAAGTAAGAATTATCCTTACTGAAGTAAAGGAAATTTTGGGAGTTTCGCCATCTTTTGTGATATGTTTATTGTATAAGATGGCCCATAATTATGTATATTATGTTTGATGATTGTAGTATTTGTAATTCTGGACAAAAAAAATTCGATAGGGCAACACTGTGTAGCCTGAGAATGGGGATAACGTCACTGGACTTAGAACCGTTGGTGTATGCCACACTGAATGGCGGAATGGTTGTCTCTGGAACAGCGTGTGCGTTTGCAAACTATAAACAAACAATTACGCGAAGGTGAAATGAAAAATGGCAATGTTTTGACACCTCCTGACTTTTTCTTATGGAGTGTTTTAAAGGATAAAGTGTATCAACATCAGATACACAATTTGGACAAACTACGGGAAACTATCACAGAAGAGTTCCACAGGATACCAGCACGGGTCCATCAAACAGCTTGTGACAACATTGCTCTTCGTCTCCAGGCATGTATCAATTTGTATAGTACATTAGTGGACATACCATGGAGAACAGAGATTAGAATTCTTGTAAGGAAAGGTATGTGAATAATGTGTTTATGTACAAGTTATGTTGCTAGTTCCGTTACCGCAATCTTTAAATATCATATTACATAATTATGAACCACCCTGTATTCTTCACAAGACCGTAAGAATATTTCAGTACAAATAATTTTCTGCTTCGTTAACCATCTTTAGAAACACACACACACACACACACACACACACATATATATATATATATATATATATATATATATATATATATATATATTATCCTTTAATTGCTTTTGTTCTTCCTGACTAGTATTACATATTTTTCGTTTACTACTGTAATACAAGACAAGTTATAAAAGCAAAATAAATAATTAACATCTTCCTAAGGTGCATACAATAATTTACGACTTCAAGTTTTTCAGCCTCTAACTTTAGAAACAACTGAAAATTTTACGCTATCACATTCCGAGCAAGTTTTCGTCTCATTTATTTAGTTTTGTTTATCTCAATAAGAACTAATTAAGCAACTAACGATTTATAAACAACAATTAATCAAAGATAAATCTACTATTTTGTTGTGTCTTCGTATTATGAACTCGACCAACAGGAACATATTTGGAATATAGCCTACAGACAAAAGTCTACAGTCATGGCAAAGTTTAAACATGTTTTCAGTTTTATTAGAAGGAATCGCGTGGCAATTTCAGTAACTTTCTTCTTTTTTTTTTTTTTTTCCTGTATGAAGTTCCTTCATAAATATTTAGAAAAATGAGAAATTTCTTTTTCTTGGTAAGTGCGTGTGTTGAATGATCACGTGATATTTTGTTATCTCGTACGTATGTGGCCACTTATTGAAAGTTACAGGAAGAAAATCATATAGAGGAGAATCTATCGATAAATACATAAAATGGTACTTACAAAATTTTCCTTCTAATGGGGACATTGGGGTTCGAACACCTACCTCTAGCTAGATATGTATGAAGAAATTTATTTCGGAAGATGTCCAAAGCTTTCTGGAGGATGACAAAATTAAATATCAAGAAAATTATGTTAAAATTTGTAAAACCACCCCTAAAATTAAACTAAATTTACAGAAAAGTCAGAATTTCAAGGGAGTCCGGACCCCAGGACCTCTCACCTATGTATGTCCCTGCCTCTAGCCTTTATTTGTAACAGTGATCAGTAGAGCTAGAAATTTTAGGTGCCATAAAAAGTGGTGCAAGTGGTGCCATTTGGTTTAAAAAAAAGTGGTGCAAAATATTTGAAACGGTGCAAATTTCAAATGGAAATATTCATACAAACAATACCAAAATTAATAAATCCTACTTTATATAAGGACTCAAAATTCACTTATGTATTTAAAAAGTCTGTCTAAGTTAGAAAACAATACAACTAAAGTCACAAGTCCAGAAAATCATTAGAACAAATAACATTTAACGTTTTAATAACGTTCGCAAGTGCGGAAACCTCTTTAAACACTTAACATTTCAATTTTTTTAAAAGTGAAACTGCACCTCTGGATGTGAATAAGATATTTCCATGTAGAAAAGTACCGAACAATACCAATTCCTTTTCAACAATACTTCCTATTCAATTGATTTCGTCTAAGAGGACAGAACAAAAGCGGAAATAATGTGATGCCGCATACATTCGATGCTCTTAATTCTTATAGGGATAAAACGCGACAGAACAGAAAATAAGTTCAGAAAAGTCCAAGAAAAGTGTTGACATTGCGAAAAGGGGCTATGATTTAAAGTAAATACAAAACACATTTAGGAGTATTTATTTAATGTTTTCTTTGCAAGACAAGCTAATTTGTGTATTTTAATAACAAAAAGAAATTAACATACAGCATATAAAATTCCTAGCTCTAATGATCAATATAATTGGAATAACATTCAATATTCTTAGTACCCTTTATCTAGGGTTGCCATAATTTTTTGATCAAAATACGGACAAACCTCTAAACAACGACCTATCAAAGATACGGTGCCCAAACACAAAACAAATATTTTGAAATTTCGTACCTAAAAGTAATCTTTTTTTTTTTTTTTTGGTTATCATACAATTGTTTACTGTAATACTTACAACACTATTGGAAGCCAACATTTTTTTTTTCATTAGTACAAATATACTGAATCATGCCATTAAATTACACATATTAAATTTAACCAAAAGAATCCTGGAATGGAAAAATGAGACACTTTTCAAAAACTTAACCTACTTTATTAATAGTAAGCAAAACATAAGTTATATGATGGAAACACAATTCTTTTTGCCCGAGATTTTAGCGATTTCCGACTCGGAAATTTTTGGACAGCTCCAGAAACTGTCAAATACGGACGTTTTAAAATTTCATGCTTTGTGCGATACGGACACGGATCCAAAAATACAAACAGTCCGTACAAAATACGGACATATGGCAACCCTACCTTTATCGAACAGCCTATAGGCTTAAGAAATTCGAAGTCATGTGGGAATAAAAACAAATAGTCGCCATAGGATATTTTTCCGTGCAATCCACTGACATAGATGATCCAAATTATTATTTGTATATTGTAGCGATTCTCAAACTTTTTTTTTTTCAAGTGAGGACAACATTTTTCGTCAAGGTGTTGTACTGGCTAATTGACCCTTGTATCCTTCGGAAGCAAATTTATCCTTCTTCTTTTTAAAGTTTTGAGTATTTGTTAATATATCTGGTTTGATTTATATGTGGGTACGGCAAAGCTGTGACCTAATTTCTTTGTTTATAAGGGACGTCAGGGTTCCTAGAGGTACTGGTTTTACTTGAGATTTCTTTCATATGCAGTTTTAACCCTTTAACCCTTTAATTGGCTAGCATTGATAAACATTACCATTAAAATATTTAGTTTCCTTTTATGGTCGAACTATGTCTTCTTGATCATCATTTCGTATTTTTTGTCCTTTGGTTACAAAATACAGGGTCTTTATTTGAAAACAACATTGCCATAAAATAGGTCTTATGTGTAGCTACTGAGCAGCATTGCCCTGTTATGGTAACATATCATAAGAATACCAGTAAAATATCATAAGAATACTCAGTAATTACCAACAGTGTCGTTGTAATATTTTCTTACAGAGCAAGAAACCACAAATAAAAAAAAATAAATAAATAAAAAATAAGAACTTTCGCGGAACGTAGGAGTTAAAGCTTCTACAATACTAAATTTGACCGTCCCTGTTGACGAAGATCAGAAGTATCTAAAGAAGCGACCTGCAAATCACGTATATGAATATTGTATGGAAGCAATAATGCCAATTAAATGATCACTGAAGTTATAATTCGTGCGGATAACGCAATAGAATGCGATGTTGCTTGAGAGCAACACTGTCCAACAAAGGGTTAACATGGCATGAAACATTAAAACATGTAGATGATAGCAAACTTAATTTTTCCATATGAAAATAGATTTTTTAAAAAAATATTAAATATTATATGTCAGTCGTTATCAACCTAATTCCTTTCACGACCCCCATTTTATCACATCCTCTTGCCATTAACCCCTCATTATTTCTGGTTTGTGTGGGATTTTTAATATACCTATTGCGGAGATCTTACAATGTCCATTTATTTCTGTAATAGTAGAACCATTTGTTGTATATGGTGGATACAATAACTTCCTTAAAAGCGAATGGATTAAAACCAAATTTGGTCAGTTTATTCATATTACAAATATGGAATCATACTGTTTCAAAATGGAGGTCGTTGGAAAATTTTAAAACTATTCCCATAGTTCCCTTAATTTTGCGCCATATGAGAAAAAGACAAAGTGATTTCTAATTTTGGTTAAAAAAAACTTGGACAGTTTGTGTTACGAAGATTGAACTGGACATTGCCGCACTAGTGAAATTACACCATGCTCTGGTATCTCATTAGCTTTGAATTTTAATTGCATTTCAATATGCAGGTTTTGTTGCATTTGTAATTTTCTGGTATTTCAATATGCAGTTCCCATTAGTTTCATATCGTCCCTGTTTCATTTAAATTGATTCGTAAAGAACTCTGCACCTATTGAAAATGTTTATTAGATCTAATTTTTGTTGATCTTAACAGCATGTATAAAAATATGACTATCAGAACAAAATTCAAAATAATATTTAAAAAATATTTTCCAGTATTAGATTATAATTATATTTATATCTTCCCTTATCTTCGCAAACACCATGAAACCCTCTCGCGACGCCCAGGCTGAGAAACCCTGTCCTAAACCAAATTAAATGGAATCAGTCGTGTATATACTTCGGTCGTTGTGCACCGAATATGTAAGAATATTTAACATGATATTAAAGTGTGTAGATGATGGCAAATTCCCATATGAAAATAGAATTTAATAATATTAAATAGTATATTTTGATGAAATTAGTCACATCAACTCAGAAAGAAGTACTCAACTCTCTGCCGCTACAATCCATGAAGAGCTATGGCTTGCCAGATGTAGCGCATTCAACGTGGTTATGTGGTCAAACTCTCAGGTGTAATTGTTTCTGACTTTCTGAACATGAGTTCTCTACTTCTTAATTCACGTAGTTACACGATGGTCTCATGATGACGAAAATTAAATGAAATCGTTTCAGTTTTACGACCCACGATGATGCCCTGGAGGCTAAGGGAGGTGATAATAATGAACGAAATAGTGCAATGAAGAAAGTGGGAGGAAACGGGAAAATGCGAGGAAACCTATGCCATTATGGTTGTTCACAAGTCCGAGATGGAATCCAAGTACCCTATGCCGTAGAGGGGAAAGCTCTATCACTGAGCTACTGCTGCCCTTCATGATGATGGGTAAATACCAGAAAATGTTAGTGGTCCAATTGGGAGTAGAACCAAAGACCACGCACTACGAAGTCACATGCGCTAACAATTCAGCTAAGCAGGTCAATAAATTTAAGAAAACTTAAGCAACGTTTTTCTTTTTTTGGTGCTGTTACTCGCACATGTACACCGTACAATTTGATTCTTATGTTGTCGAGAAAAAGCCCCTCCCCCCCTAAAAGTAGAGAATTCAGAACATAACAATTTGTTAAAATTTTATGTAGGGTTAAAGGGAGTTTCTGGGAAATAAGTTTTGTTCTTAACATGACTATACAATTCTTATGATAAATTATAAGAGAAGTTATATGATCAGGGATCATACCATATACTAGCAGAATCAATTCTTGAAATTATTATATTAAGAAGGCGTAGGCTTAAGCACGTCAGCGCCTTTCTTACGCCACTGGTGTACAGTGTGAATTTATACAAATACTTTGAATAGTATGGTTGAATAGAATATACAAATTTTAATAACAGTTCTCACACTTCTGTCTGCCGTACAGGCAGCTGTGTCTGTTGTTTTATTAAATGCAATATGAGTCCACTTTTTTTTCTCTCTCTTTGGTACAAAGTTTGAGCACTTTGTATGTAGTCCTTCTAATATTGGAATGCATTGCTTTATGTGGTGATTTTTTTTAAAAATTCGTTTCTATTTTCCACTTCACTCTATTAGTCTATAGAATCACAACAGTCACTCTATTACAATAAACCAAGAAATAGACACTATGCGTGTTGCCTTTTAGTGCTCGTATATCCTGACCATCCTGTAAAGTATTTTAGAAAAGGACTCTTACCTTCCCTCTCGACAACTCTTTCCACCAATAACGCAATAACTCGTCAGATAGGTTATACCAGTATGTCGTAAATTTTTTAAAAAATAATGCTAATTAAGGTTTTCTTAGTTTTAGAATGGAATAAATAGACGTTATTTTTTTTTAATAATTGAATGTTCTCAAGAATATTTTATTACTTCATGTATATAAACTATTAGAATTTGTTCAAGCTTTCCTTATTAAATTCAATAATGTATTGTGTATATCGTTTTTACCTGTTTGAGATTGTCAACAATAATGGATTATACACTTTGGCCCTAATGTTCAATATCAGATCACAAAGGCAAACCAAGAACGGTTCGCGGACCACGCTTGATAAAGCTTTTTTTTTTTTAAAAAAAAGTCTAGAACAGTATAAAACAATGATATGCTGATGAGATTATAATTCTCTTACTTGTGCAGTGCCTCTATTTGTGTAATGGATTTACTTTCCTGGTTCAGAAGAATATTTTTTAAATATTTTTTTTTAATTATCTGTATACATTTAAGCTAAGATCTGAGAATGTCACTGCCGACTAGGGTGAAAGCAAAAAATTTTCAATTGTGCCAAATGGTGTCTCTACTGTCCACAGTAAGCGTGAAAGGATCAGAGTTACGAATTCCGCTTTCTTCCAATAGGGCTTGTTGCATTTTCAAACAATGGGTAGTTACGCACGTAATATCAGGATTCTCCGTCCGCTTTGGCGAAACTTCTCGAAATCTACCTCCCCCTAAATTTACCATTCTTTTGCTTGATTTGACCATTTTCTATGAATAAATATATAGCTCCAAATAACCTTATGGGCCCAACCTGAGTCCTTAGAAAAAAAACTGTGAGCACCCTTGAGTAATACAATATTTCAAACACATTTTACTTAAAAACTTCGTATTATTTTGTTCTGCCAAAAAAAACATACTGCAAAAATCGTGTTTATCATTTAGAGTAAAATACTACGAAATTACAGCATTTGAATAAATCAACTCACATGACAAATATTTGGGCGCGTCAGACGCGCACCTAGAAATTTTTGTTGGGAGGAGTCCAAACTTGTTGGGAGTGGGTTCAATAGTATAAGATACCACCATATGTAGTATCGAACCGGTGTTATTCTGCACCCAAAAGGACGATAAGTAATTGTTAAGTACTACCACTTATATTATCAGAAAAATATAGAATTATTTTGTTTTCAGAAGAAAATCTTGAAATGGAATCTTTCAGTTTAACGTCCCACGATTATGCTCTTTAGTCCAAGGAAATCAGATGATTATGTCAAGTGAAGGATGATGGAATAATTGGTGGAATGAGAGTGTGGGAGGAAACGGGAGTATCCCGAGGAGACCCACGGACATGATGTTGTCCACCACAAGCTTGCTTGGTTGGGGATCGAACTACGGACCTCACGCACCAGAGGTAAACGCTCTACCACTGAGCCACCGTCCCTCATGATTAAGAAGAAAAGAAAGAGCACAGATGAAATTATTATCAAATTTTTATGCTAAAGCGATCATTTCGGTGTAAACAAATATATTTTTGTTAAGAAAGTGTACAAATGTATGTCAAGTTACGAAGTTGTGGGGAAGGATCCGGACCAGGTGGACTCCCCGCGTTGGTGCGCCTTTAGAGTGCGTGCATATTTGAACGACGCGGCATGGCGTGATTTGTAACTTTGCATTTGTTGAAGGATACGATTCTCTTCGAGTATTGATTCTCTTTCACGCCCATACAGCACCATTTTTCATACATATTTGTATTTTCATGAGTCCTTTCTTCAGTTCTATGCCGATGCTTCCGGTTAGAAACTTTGTTTTTCTTTGCATGTCTTCTTCGTCTGAGTTATTCTTGATTTTACACCTTGATTGAATCTATTATCACTTTTAATTTTACATTTATATTACCTACACCTGTACTTAATAAAATAATCTAGCATCAAACTTTGGATGTAAGAACAGTAATGATATTTGTTCACTTTATCCTTAATATTAGAATAAGTGAAACGTGGAAATTATTTACATCTTCTTCTGCTGTCTTCCTACAGAAAATACCGAAAAGTACTTGGGATGTAACATAAACATAAATATTAAATTTTAAGAAGAAAAAAAAAAGGCTTGTTGCGAAATCGGTATAATGCTTTGTTTTTGTACGAAAATATAGTCATGGTTTTATTTCGTGTTTCACCAAATTTATTGTGTATAAAGAGTCAAATGGTCACTGTGTTATAAATGCCACGCGATTATACTTAAAACGGGGAAAGTGTTTTCTTTTAAAACACACAGACAAAAAAGAAAAAAAATCAAAGAGGTTACTGACATTCTTACACACTAGTCAGCATTTTCTGGCCGCTGGCGATTTTGATTTGTGAATCGCAACTGGTAAAGAGATTCTGTCTACGCAGGAAACAAACTACTTTCCCCTCCGAAATGTTACTAATGTGTGTGCGAGTGTGTGAAACAGTGCGTCATATGGAAACACCTCACTTCATATATTGCTATCAAGGTTTGTTCCTTCCGAAAACGTGTTCTCGCAGCCGTAGAATCATGCTGGAATATTCCAGTAGTGGAGAAATTTCTTCTGGGTTTCTCACATATTAACTACAGTTACAAACTAAATACCTAATAGAGGAAATCGTTTTGGTTTGACCTTTCACACTTAAGTAGCGGATAATTATCATAAATGGATCATTTGGTGGTCAAGAAATGAATGCCAAGACTACTTGAATACATATCTTCAAAGGCTTTTACTTTAATAATTTCATTTCGTGATTTTTAAAAATACACTTCAGAGAAACAGCTCAGTAAGAAATTTCTACAAGTTCTTTTTAAAATTATTATTATTAATATTATTTACTCATATCGTGCTGTCCTCATGTAATGGCCTGCTTCTTGGAGGTGAAGCTACGGTATTATACAATTAAAAAAAAAGAAATTCTTCAGTTTAACGTCCCACGATTATACCCTTTAGGCTAAGGGACACGATGATAATGCAAGTGAATGATAACGGAATAATTAATGTAATGAAAAAGTGGAATGAAACAGGAGTACTCCGTGAAAACCCACGGACACAATGTTATCCTCCACAAACTTACATGGCCGGAGATTGAATTAGGGACCCTACATACCAGAGGTAAGCGCTCAGCCATTGAGCCACCGTGAATCCCTCTCCCGTCCTGAAGAAGAAAAGTATGACCAACTTCATTCGTTTTCCTTCTAAGATTTCCAAACCTTTTATTATTGAATGCTCATTTTCCTATTTCTATTAAAAAAAAAAAATGAAAATGAAAATTAAGTTTGAAGCTTGAAGAGAGTGAACAGACCACAGTTGTCTAAACTCGAAGACCGACGCTCGAGAGTCAGAGACTAGTGCTCAACCGGCGTCGGGCTCAATAATTAAGCTGAACACGAGTGAGTTCGATCCCAATGATTTTAATAAGCGCGAGCTCGAGCTGCAGTTAAATAAACTGAGCGCGAGCCAAAATTGAAGGAGGTGAGCCCGAATGCGGATGAGTGCGCCCCCAACGCAAAATGGCCATTTATGCAACAGATATGAAGCAGACAAAATAAGGCGTTCAGAGCACAAGGGAATCATGTCTAATTCCGAAGTTGTGAGAAAATGAAGACAAATGAAAAATGAAATGAAATATTTCAGTTTTACGTTCCATTGTTATGCCATTTAGACTAAAGAATATGGTGATGATGAGTAATGAATTAAATGCTGGAATGAAGAAAGTGGGAGGAAAGGTAGAACTTCGAGAAAACCACGTACACGATGCTTGTTCACCACAAAGTTCATTGGCTTGAGCGGAGATCGAACCAATGAACCCATTCACCAGAGATGAACGCTTTATCACTGAGCCACCGCACTCCATGGAGACATAAAGTTCGTACGGTAGACTACGCTTAAGTACATGAAGAAAAATTAATACTGTACTATTTTTCACATTATGAGACTTACTTGAAATATCTGGCCATAAATTGAATTTGGTGTGAAAGGAGATTCCGATAGATATCATAAAGGTGAAATAAGTACAAAATGACCAAAAATGGACTTGATTCCGACGTACCATCTGTCAAGAAACTAATAAAAACCCGATTCTGTTGCATAAATAATGAAGAAATCCTGAAAACAAAGCTAATAGTATATAGAAACCATCAATGCAAAACAAAAGACCAAACATAGAATGAATAATTCAGCAACAAGAGAGCTCGAAATATCTTCGCATTCGCTCGATGTTGAAATGGCAGCGAACGTTATTGCGTTAACGGGAAATAGATTACATAAAGAAGGAAGTTGTAGGTCGTTGGGCTTCCTCAAACACCACCAAAGAAAGGGAATTGATACGGCATGGAGATTACCCGTGGATTCAAATTGTTTCTTCGATACCTTTGTTGCTCGCTGTAAAGCACTCCTCACTCTTTCTATTCTTTCTTCCTTTCTTTTATTTTTCTCTTTCCATAATGAATATTTTGTCTGGTTCATAAACCATGTTTCGTTTATATTAGCTACATCCTGTCAGTTTAGAAAGACCAAACTCTTCCATTATGACAAGACATCTAACTAATTACTTAACCATATGACTTGAAGCACTATGAGGTTCATTGCTGTAGAAACTAAACCAGAGGCGAATCTAGAAGGAAGAAACTGTTGTGCCAGTCAGACCCCAGATTGGGATAGGTATATCACGAGTTTACTATACACTTTCAAAAGTATATAAACACTCTGTTCGATTATACGGAGGGATTAAAGTTGCAGTGGTATAAATCATCTTTTCCAGAAAAAGACAGACAAAGAAACCAAATCTAGATAATCTATTTTTTAACAGAAAACGGAAGTAAGTCAGATTTTAATTCAACTGCCAATAGATGGAGTAGAAGTTCTAGTGATAAACTAAACAGCTGTTTTTTTTTTTTTTTTTAATCAGCAAAGTAGTGTGAGTCATATTTACACAACTACGAACTGACTTAGAGTTGCTATTGGCTTAGACCAATGTAAATTTAACCTGTCCATATGCCAATGTAGTTCAAATTGTTGTTATTTATCTCCCTAAGATCCTGTTTTCTATTAATTAACCTCATGCTTTCTCTTGATCTATCCAAAGGGTTTGTTCTCCAGGCTTCCCAAGTAGCACTTTTGACACTTCTATGTGCGATGCGTATGACATGTTCGTCTATTTCAAACGTATAGACTTAAATTGTTCGTATTATATTTGGCGGGTTGTAAGTACAGTATATTATCGTTAAACGATTTTTATTTCGGTAGAGCGCTCACTTCTGGTGCCACGAACCTTTCGTTCAACTCCAGGCGATGTGAGATGGTAGTGAACAATATCATTCAGTGGGTTTTCTCGGGATTCTCACGTTCCTTCCCATTTCTCATTCTACCAATTCCTTTTATAATCATTCACTTGTATTAATCATCTCCATTTTCTTTGCTTTAGCCTCCAGGGCACACCTGTAGGACATGAAACTGGAAATATCATTTCAATAATAATAATAATAATAATAATAATAATAATAATAATAATAATAATAATAATAATAATAATAATAATAATAATAATAATAATATAGGAGGTTCTATTCTCCATGTTGCTAAAGAGGATGTAGAGGAAACTTCTACATTTTGAAAAAAGTAAACAATTTTTTTTTGAAAAATATCTTTTTCCTTTTTGTAATGAAAAACACCTGATTTTCTTTACGTAGATTAACATGCCGCTGGACTGAAGAAAATCCTGGAAAGTTCAGAGCACAAAGGAATCAAGTTTAATTACCAAAATTAAGGCTAAAAGAGGCATAAGGCTCGTACTGTACGCTTCCTTAAATACATTAAGTTATTACTTTAAAAAAAAAAAGAAACGTTTTAAGAGTTATTTACAATATCTGGACTCTTCTGAAACGTGCTTCAAATAAAGATCTTAAAGTTGAAATATGTCTAAAAGACCCAAATTTGGGCTTGGTTCCCTTGTGCACTGAACGCATCATATGTTATGTGATGCACGAATAACTATTTTAAGTATAATGAAATGAAATGGAATCTTTCAGTTTAACGTCCCACAATTATACCCGTTGGTATAAAGGAGACGATGACTAAAGCAAGTGAATGATGATGGAATAATTGGGAAATAAGAATGTGGGAGGAAACTGGAGTATCCGAGAAAACCGATGGTTATTATGTTGTATATCACAAAGTTACTTCTATCGAACCAGGGACCCCACGCACCATAGATAGGAGCCATACCACTGATATTCTAAGTATAACTGGTTGTCATTGTTATAATAATTTACTATTGGTTAAACATTTTCCCAATAAGTTGTTCTATTAGTATTCTTATGTGGGTAATTGGGAACAGCTGTTAACCGCTTTCATTTTTGTTCAGGCCTTCCCATTGTTTGCAAATGCTGTTTTGTATTAGTACTGCAAGGCAAGTGTGTGTTTGTGTGTGTGTATGTACAAATATATATGTGTGTGAAGACTTTGAAAGAGGAAGTGACTGTTTCCTTAAGAGGCAATTGGATGTGTAATAGGATGCATGCATGAGAACAGGAATACATACTACATGAACATCGAGAGACAATGTACCACCCGAGTAGTTAGGAGATTCTTGTATCTAGCAGTGCAATTTTAAACAGAATTATTGTTTACAGCTAGCAAATGTAGAAAATGCAGAATAAAACTGAATATATAATACAAAACGAAAAAAAACATTACAAATCAATTAAAAGTATTTTATGTTGAGCGTAATAATATTGTATGTAGGCCTATGTAAAGCTGTGTAATAATATTGTTGATCCACAACGACTAAAAATAATGATGTATCTATAAAAGAATTATGTAAATTGGATTAAATGCATAAATGAATGCCACTTTTGAGTGAATATAAAATCTGAGAACACTGACAAAATAATTATTTTAGTTGAAAATCTCGTTCAACATTATTAGTGTACAATGAAAAAAATGATCAGAGACAGGCATGCATTCACAAATTGTTGTTGGGAGGGGCTAAACTGTGAAGGGGGGTACAATACTAAAAGCCACTACCTCAATGTAGTATTGAACGGGTATTATTTTGCATCTGAAAAGACAATAAGTAATTGTAAAATAGTTCCACCTATATTTTCAGAAACAAAAATGATAGAACTAAATTATTTCTACAAGAGAAAGGGTTGAGTTGAGCTGTTTTTGAGTTTAACGTCCTTTACAGCAGCGATGCTATATGAGACGGGACCTACTGATTAACGTGGAATCCGAACCACATGAGCTCCCGTCGGGAAACGAACCCGGGTCTCCCACGCCAATCTACAAGAGAAAGAGTACAGATGAAGTGTAAGATCACATTTTCATGTTACATTAATCATTTTCCCGTTAAACAAATATGGTTTTATTGAGAAAGTGTACGAATATATGTTTAGTTAGGAACTTTTTTTGGGGGAAGGGCTCCGGACCCGATGGACCCTCCCGTGGGTGCGCCCCTAATCAGAGATAATACATATGAGGCGTGCAGTGCAGAGCACAAGGGATCAACTTGAATACAAACCTCTGACAAAAGGATTTCTAAAGTTTCCACAATACACTTTTAAATATATAGAAAAATGAACACTTTTTAAGTTTCTTTTTAGTGTTATAGGAGTCGTCATTTACATTTGGACATAAAGCTTTTAAGCTTTGAAATGAAGTTCAGATAGAGTTCTTAAAGAGGAAATATGTCCAAAATGGACAAAAAAAAAAAAAAAAAAAAAAAAAATGAACTTGATTACCTTGTGCACTGAATGTGCTATATATCAGTTGATTGATTTCATTGACCTGAACAAAATAACTTGTTTGATGGTATGTCCGCATGTGTTCATTTCGAGAAAAACGATAAAAAAGAACTAATTTTTATATTAAAAAAATGTACTCTTCGTAGCCAACAAGAGCAGGCTTAATAATATGGCACCTGTTAAAGCGAATACAATACATGATGCTAAAGCGTCTCCCACCAATAATAAAGTAATAAATAGATGGAAAGATTTCTTTGACGATTTGCTGAACACGCAACCAGAAACAAATGTGCGTGGAGAAAAGGAGATACACACCGCAGAACCGTATATTCCAGAACCCAATCGAATAGAAGTGGAAACCGCTATAAAGAAATTAAAGAAACACAAATCTCCGGGTGTAGATGAAATTCCGGCTGAGTTAATTTTAGGTGGAGGCGAAAAATCGTGGAACAAGATACACAAACTCATTCTCCTTATATGGAACAAGTAAGAATTGCCACAAGAGTGGAAAGAATCAATCATTGTTCCAATTCACAAGAAAGGCGACAAAACTGACTGTCATAATTATCGAGGCATTTCTCTTCTGTCAACATCCTATAAAATCCTTTCAAATATTCTATTAGCAAGATTGACCCCTTACGCAGATGAAATTATTGGAGATTATCAGTGTGGATTTAGAAGAAATTAATCAACTATCGACCAAATATTTACCATTCGCCAAATACTCGAAAAAAAGTGGGAATACAATACCCCGGTACATCAATTATTTATTGATTTTAGAAAGGCGTACGACTCGGTTAGGAGAGAAACATTATACAACGTTCTTACAGAATTTGGAATACCGAGAAAGCTAATTAGATTAATTAAGATATGTTTAAATGAATCCCAAAGTAAAGTCCGGGTAGGAAATTTTTTGTCCACGAGCTTTCACGTCGAAAATGGCCTGAAACAAGGAGATGCGTTGTCGCCATTATTATTTAACTTTGTGCTGGAATACGCTATAAGGAAAATCAAAGATAGCAACCAGGGCCTAGAGTTGAACGGTATTCACCAGGTCATGGCATATGCTGATGATGTAAATTTATTAGGGGATGATAAAAGAACAATAGAAAGAAATGCAGAGATCTTATTAAACGCTTGTAGGGACATGGGTTTAGAAGTAAATGCAGAGAAAACTAAATACATGGAAGTGCGTCGGGACCGTAATACGGCAAATTGTGGATTCGTTAATATATTAAATAATACTTTTGATAAAGTGGATACTTTCAAATATTTAGGATCGATAATAACAGACGAAAATCATATTCACGAAGAAATTAAATGTCGACTAAAAGCAGGGAATTCGTGTTACTATTCGGTTCAAAATCTCTTGTCATCGGGAATTCTGTCGAAGAATTTGAAGCTTAAAATATATAAAATGATAATCATGCCTGTTGTTCTGTATGGTTGTGAAACATGGTCGCTTACTCTGAGGGAAGAACATAGACTGAAAGTATTTGAGAACAAGATCCTGAGACGAATATTCGGACCCAAGGGGAACGGGAATGGGAATGGCGGAAACTTCATAACGAGGAACTACATAATTTATACGGTTTACCCAACATTGTTAGGGTCGTCAAGTCTAGGAGGCTTAGGTGGGCAGGTCATGTAGCTAGAATGGAAGAAAGAAGAAACGCTTTCAAAGTCTTGACTGAAAGACCCATCGGAAAACGACCATTAAGAAGACCTAAGCGCTGATGGGAGGACAATATTAAGATGGATCTCGCAGAGAGAGGAATACAAAGTAGAAACTGGATCCAATTAGCTAAAGATAGAAGTCAGTGGAGAGCTTTTGTGGACGCGGCTTTAAACCTCCGGGTTCCATAGGCTATAGAGTTAGTTAGTTAGTTAGTTATGTAAATATCGAATAATTTTTATGAACGTTATCATGTGACATATATTTTTCAAAAACCGACAGTAGTGGGGGATGGATAGTTCACTCTATCGCTCTCGGTTGATTGTAAACCTAAGTAGTCGAGATAATTCTAGGCGAAGTGGCTAAGTGGTGTATCTTGATTTTTATGATTTTACAGGAGAGCAATTTAAAATGTCTCATTTACTGTTATACCATGCTATCCACTTCAAGATACACCATTTTCTGAAAGCTCATATCTCTATTAATATTAGGAGTTTAGCTATGAAGTGTTTACAGTTAATAGAGCAGAATGGGTGGTAATCATAGCTTAAAATAACGTTTTTAAGTTACTCCACTCCGTTCCTTCAGTGAGAAATCGTGAAACCTCAAAAAATATGTCATATCGCAGAAAATCGATTAACTTTTAACGAAAGTTATGATGGAACAATTATTTTAAAAATAGGAAAGAAGGGAATAAATTCAACTTTTCGTTCTTGGGAAATTTTAACTCCAAACAGTAAAGATCATTGCAATTCCCTAAAGAAACTATAAATTATGTATTGTTTCAATCGAATAATTTTTACGTTCTTTATACCACAAAAATCTTTTGTGCGAATATTTTCAAACTAGCAATTTGGTGTGGATCTGACTCCTTTAACTTTCATAAATTGCAATTCGTAATAATACTTATTTCGGAAAGTTGAAAAAGATATATATACCGAGTTTCATGAAAATCGGGTAAGTTTTACGAGAGTTACCATGGAACCGATAGATAAACAAATGCCAATTGAGTCTAATGGTAGAACCTTGCAAGGTTCGCTTTACTTATTTAACTACGTGGCATTTACTCCTTAAAACTCGTAATCCACTCTCAAATAACCTTAATTGTCTTATTAAAATGAAAATTTTTTTGGCACTGAAGCTCGATCTGAAACTCAGTTTTTTTCTCTCATAAATTTCAATGATCGGTAAGAAAAGTAACTGTTTTGATGCAGCTTACACTGGAAAGAAAAAAGTATCGGAAGAACAGATTTTTCATCTTCTTGGGTGTTGCGCAATGTGAGTTATAGGCAATAAACAAAAACAACCTCCGAACCTTCAAGATGAGCACGCAAACCATGGCGGAAGATGAACTGAAATGACATATCTCTGTGTTTCTTCCCTTGGCTGAAGCGCACCGATCATTGCTGTGACAAGGTCACATATTAAAATGATACGTGAACGATATTTGGTTGTTTTTCAATGCACGCGGTTAATTTGTAAGTTGTTTTTCCGTAGGAATTCATTCAATGCACTTCCTTCTGAGCTATAATTTTCTTTAGTAATTACAGTTGAAATATTCAAATCATCTGCACGATATGTTGTCCAACGTCCATAGCTGTAAATGCTGCCAGCGAATTCTTCATCTGTGCTCTCAATGTTGTTAATCATATACCAAAGGGGCGTTCACTTTCATTATCAATTACTCTATTAAGGATAGTGATTGATGGTTAGTGGGAAGAGCATAAGATTCTTATTGTACGACTTCTATATCTTCATTGTTTGTAATTCGTTTCTTCCCATTGCCGAAGGCCACTCTTGTTATTACATTTACTGATTGATCATAGTGTGCTTCCAGGTGTGAAAACGGCAACTACAATTAATGGGTGGAGCTACGACCTTGCTGCCTCAAATGATTACACCTTAAACAGGTTGTTTTCCATTTGTTTCTTTTAATCTTTTCTTATTGCAACATTTGCAAGTTTTCTTAATCACACCGAATTTAATCGCTTTTAGATTTTGAGGAAATTAAAGACCAATTACAGTAGAGCCTTTGTTATAGAATATCTGTCCATAATACTGACAACCTTTTCTTCTCCCAGGACAAACATATGTATTATTTATTATAAAGAAGAACCCTCTATTTTACGAACACGGACAGACTTGTTTTGCCCAAAATGATTTAGTAACCCCCTCGTAAGAAATAGGAATTATTTTCAGCTTCTACTAATTTAATGGGGCCGCGGTGGCTCAGTGGTAGAGCGTTCACCTCTGTGCAACGACTTCTGCTCGATCCCAGCTCGCGCCAAGTAAGTTTTGTGGTGGAAAAACACATATCTGTGGGTTTTCTCGGAGTTCTCCCGTTTCCTCTCACTTTCTTAATTTCACCATTTCATTCATTTCTCATCATCATCGTCTCCTTTAGTGTATCCGGCATAGCCTTGTGGCGTAAAACTTAAAGATTTCATTTCATTTTTTTTTCTGTACTGATTTAGCACAGAAAATGTTTTCTGCGATTTGAAAATACCATAATTCGTCAATTGATCTCTTCAACTGTTCCGGCAATTATAAACTTCGATCAGAAACTAGTGTCCGCAGAATTACACACATATAACTATTCCAAAGTTTTCCTCCCTTAAGAAATTCATAAATCGCCATGATTCGTTAGTTCTGTTTGAATTTTCAGTATTTAATAATAACAATACCACTAAATATTCTTATTGTGTTACTTTTATTTTTAATATAGTCAGTAAATGAATTAAAGAACTTCTATAGATATATGAACTACTTTGTAGCTATAAGGTTAGCGTATGTACCTTTGGCGTAGGAGATCAAGGTTCGATTCCCGGTTCGAGCTCATATGGTTCGAATTTCTAAGATCTTGATTCTGTAGGTCTAAATCTCATATACCCTCGGTAATGAAAATTACACTAAACTCCAGATCAATCCAATCCAATTTTATACAGTTATGAGTTGTATTTGGGAAGGAAACTATCACACATTACATTTTGGATTACATGCCCATAGAAATCCAGCCCTCAGTGATACTTTTACTTCTTTACAGAGGACTTTTCCCTTTGTTACTGTAGTAATTCGAACACTGAGGTACAACTTCAATATTAGCCTGTATTTATTTTTTTATAATTAATGCATTTACCGTGTGCTAAAGACAATTGTGTAATCTCTCTGTAATGAACATCTGTCACTTGTGTACAAATAATTATGTCTCACTGTGTTCGCTAACTACGTGTTTCACTATATTGTTATTTATTACTCTATTTAAATAGTTAGGTATTATCTTATTTTTTATCGAATATTTTAAAATAGACCTTTTCTGATATGCTCTGGAGCAGAAACGTACCCAGAAATTTTTGTTGGGAGGGGTTCAAATTTGGGGGGAGGGGAGTTCAATACTACAAGGCATTACGTCTATGAAGTATTGAACGGGTATTATTCTGCATGTAAAAAGTCAGTAAGTGATTGTAAAATACCTTCACCTATATTCTCAGAAAAAATTATAAAACTGGATTGTTTTTAAAAGAGAAATAGTACAGATGACGTATAAGATCAAATTTTCAGGCTACATCAATCATTTCCCCCCTTAAACAAGCATAGTTTTATTGAGAAAGTGCACAAATTTATCATGAGTAGGAAGTTTCGGAGGGGTCCGGACCCGATGGGCCTCAGTGGGTGCGCCCTTAATCTGGAGAATCACTTCCTTTCCTCTAAGAGTGAGAAGACAGAAAGAAATATCAATTAAGGGAGCTAATTTGCCTCGTTTGCCTCGTAGTTACTTTGTTACCATTAGTTAGATTTCTCAAAGGCCATTCAAATAAATATAACAACTTCAAATTTTCAAGTGTCGATCTGATATTATTCTACATATACCCTCAAAATTTTCATTTCGTTCAAAGAAAAGAAGATTTAAAAAATAGTTGTTTCAAGCGTCTCGAAAGAAAGCGAAAATAGTCATATTTATCGCAAAATATCTTAAAACGTTTGCAAGAGCATTTCATATTTTATCGCAGTATTGATGAATGTATCATATAAGAAAATGAAAATTATTTTTATGTTTACTTTAATGTCTCAGAGTTATGTCCATGAGGCTAAAGGAAACGGGTGGTTAATTAAGTGAATGATTCTGAACTTGATTTTTTATGCTCTCCCATGAGGAATCGAACCCAAAACCTTGTTTATAAAAGGAACATGCGCTCGCCACTATACCAGCGGATAGAGCGTAAACTTATACCAAGAATTGAACATCAACCAGGCCTAATATGACTTTTTTTTTTTTTTTTTTTTGAGAGAGCACATCATGCAACCGTGCAACAAGCGCAAAAGTTTTGGAAAACATTGTAACCAAGATTGCCCCTCTTTATTTTCTTAAGAAAATTTAAGCGTTTATCTATTAAGTCAAGTTTTCTATAAATGCATTGCATTTCACAAGGTCACGGAATTATTTGTAGAGTGGGCACAAGTAATCAGTCCGCTTACGACTGGTTGGTAAATTTCATAGTGTACTGTATATTAACATTTTGTTTTCAATACACTACAGAAAAATCAGTGAAATGTAATTCTAGAATCTTATAATCTTGTATGTATTACCTACGCAAGGATGTGTTCCATCTCATCCTCCTAAGATGTCTCTGTTCTTCTTATGATATTTGATGAAATTGAGTCTTTGCGAAGTCTAAAGGTATACATCATCTTTAAATAAGTCTTAACACCTAGATATATTCGGTCTCGCGTAGCGTAGTCGCTAACGCTCTCGCCTTCGGTCGAAAAAGTGTAAAAAGCATTTTCAAACCAACCATCCTGAATGAGTTTTTTCTGGGTTTTTCTCATTCACACCAGACAAATGCCGGAATGGCACCTAACACATAGGTCCCAGGCCGCTTCCTGCCTTCGCAAATACTTTCTTCCTTCCCTTTCATCGGATAGTGTGAATGAGGAAAACCCTGTGATAGACGTTATCCATTATACGTGACGGGCTAACATGGTCATCAATGCCGAAAGGCCAGAAATCTAAATCCTAAACCTAGACATATCCCGACTTCTTCTTCTTTTTATCTATAGAGCTCTATCTTTATATTATCTCGTATACAGTGCGCTATCAGTCTACTCATCTATCTACAATCATAGATCGAACTCCTATTCTAATCATCTATATTACACAATTTAATTATTTCTTTCAATTTTAACAACTACTAACCACCATCAATCAACATCACAGAATATGTATATCAATCGAATATCTCTTTACGTATGTTACTACATGTAGAACGCTTACTGCCCTATAGATCCATATATCAACATTTTGATTTTTTTTTCTGATATTATGATAATTTTGTTTTCCGATATTTCGATATCCGATATTTAAATGTTTTTCCATATTCCAATACTTTCTTTATTTGATACTTCAATATCTTATCAATATCGAATTTCGGTAACTAAATTGTATTATCGTGCGGCACTAGTCATAAGTACACAAGTTAAATCTACAAGTACTACTGTAATTTTTACGTTTGCACGGCAGCTTGTAAGAAATGATAATAATGATGAAACAAATTAGTTTACAACTTAATAATATGGTAGAGACACTTTCACCATTAGAACATATGAGAGACATAAAAGAAAATGAAATGACATTCAAACGAGTCAAGCGTCTACATTGAGAAGATCGTTGCTCTCCACTTAACGGTATTTTGTGTATCGTAGTGATGTTACTTGTGAAGGTCGCTTCCACTTCAAATAACCTTGCTAAACTCCTTTTTATTTCCTTGCCGTGCATACACATATAAATCACATATATGTACACTTATTCCAACATGTTTCACATCTTCATCATAAAAGGCTTGCTTGACAAATAAACTTATACACATGGACTGACATTTAGCACATAAAAACATACGATCATATTTTGTCCGATAACAAGTTGTTTCCTATTGTAGTCATTTTGTATATTGAGAATTCTTATTCTTCTCTTACAAGTAAAGCATGGCGTGTAAGAACTTTTATCTCTCTCTCTCTCTTATATATATATATATATATATATATATATATATATATATATATATATATATATATATATATATATATACATACATGTGTGTGTAGGTGTGTGTGTGTGTGTGTGGCTATCTGTCAGCATTTTTCGCATCTAACCTATTTATCTAACGTTGAAAGTTGGGCATTAAGGTAGTAGTCCTTGCAAGTAGGTAGTTAGGTTCTTTTCTCTGTGAACTGAGTTATATTTTTCTAATGGTTTCAGATTATGAAGTAGGATAGATATATCAGGATTGCAGGAACCGAGGTCAGTTTGAAAATTAGAGTTAGGAATATCACGTCTGTAAAATCTGAGCTATAGTGGATTCAGATTGGGAAATAGCATTAGGAATATCGAGTATGAAAAAACAGAGTTATAATTGGTTTAGATTGAGAAGCAGAATTAGAATATAATTTGTGCAAAAGATGACTTATAATAGCTTCAAATTGAGAACCAGGTTGAGTGATATCGGATGTGAAAAAGTTGGGTTGTAATGGCTTCAGGTTGAGAAATAAGATTAGGGATATCAAGTATGCAAAAACTGAGTTATAATTGCTTTAGATTGAGAAGTAGAATTTGGACATCAAATGTGTAAAAATTGAGTTATAATTACTTCAGATTAAAAAGCAAAATTAGGATATCAGGTATGTACTTAGGTAAGAACTGAGTTTAATGACTTCAGATTGATAACTAGGATGAGTGATATCGGATGCGTAAAAGCTGAGTTATAATGGCTTCAGATTGAGAAGTAGAATTAGAGATATCAAGCAGATAAAATATGAGTTATAATGGCTTCATATTGAAATGTAGGATTAGGACTATCATCTATATAAAAACTGAATCATAATGGCTTCAGACAAAAGTAGGATTAGGAATGTTAAGTATTCAAGAACTGACTAATAATTGTTCCATTGCACAGATACTCATTCATATACGTAGATTAATGGTTCTCTATGTAAAACACTCTTACTTACCTTGAATAGTATCTTTCATGAAAGTAGACAGTACTATAGACAGTACTAATCATACATATTTCTAATTTCTCAAATTCGTATAACAAACTAACAACAAATCTTTGTATTTTTATTTTTTTAAAAGTACAATATAATCCTTACTTTATTCCAGTATGAGATTTCTAACTTAGGAGTGCCGCATTTTGTTGATACGGAGACAAATGACTTACAAAAACGTTATCAAAATCTTATTTTAAAATCTCTAAAATATAACCTACTGAAGTAATAGAAGTTTTTGTAGTCTTCCGATTCAATCAGTCAAACAATACTTTTTAATTAGATTTTCAACGTATTTTGGCAGCAAAAAATACATACACGTGGATATTTAAGTTTGACCCTAAATGTTTAAACGTCTTAGTTACTCCTGTCTGTAAGAGATTTGAAAATGCATTTACCCCAGTAGGTTAATGTATATTTACATTCTTTGTCAGCAGATAAGCTATTTAGGACGAAACCTACAGTTTAAAATGGAGATCTGAAACACTGCAGTGTGTTCCACCGGGAATCGAACGCGGGATCTCATGCACCAAAAGCACACGCGCTATCCATTAGACCCTAAAGTGAATGATTAAAGTAAGCTCGAAAATAGTGTAAATTCTTTATGTGTTCAAAATTGATTTTGTTTGCATCTATGTTATATGAGACATGGATTTACGATCTTTCTCGAGATATATATAAAGAATATCTCGCGTACTTTCACTGGGAACCAAACTCGAGCCACCTGCGTCAAAGAAGAAAATGCAACCTACTTACCGGCAAGTGAGATCTGAAATTGTAAATGAATTGGTTAACCAATTGTTGGTTTCATAGATGAACCCGTATAAAGTGTGGGAATATGGATGTATACTTTTCTGAGAAAAATGGAAACTTTCAGATTTACCTACCAATATTATGTCTTGTAGGTTTAAGGAGACGAAAAATTGAACGAAACTGAATGATGATGAAATAACTGTATAATGAGAATGTGAAAATAAATGGGAGGACATCGAGGAAACTAACAGACACAATATTGTTCATCATAAATTCGCACTACCTGTCATCGAACCAGGAATCCGTCGCAACAGAGATGAACACTCGATCACTGAGCCACCGTGCCCACTTTCTGTTTTTGTATGCGACTAAATATATAATAGGGACGCGTGGCTCATTGCTAGAGCGCTAAAATTCTTGTATGTTGGCTATGGAAGTTCACGCTTTAAAATTATAAACTTTGTTTCACTAAACTTAGTATGGAGTCCGATAGAAATTTTGTTGCAACTGCTCATCCGTTAGTTTTCAAATACATCGTTTAAATCACATGGCTAAACAGGCTTATATTCACTCTATATGGAAGTAAATTGTTCACTGCTGGTGAACAATAAATTTACGTACTGTTGCTATAACTTATAACTTATTTTCTAATGAGGCTTGATGCATCAGTGGTAGATTGATCATCTTTAGTGCGTTGGATCGCTGGTTCGATCTCCGCTTCGCTCAAGTGAGAATTCCGGTGGACAAACAACGTATTCGTGTTTTTTCTCGGTGTTTTCCTGCTTTCTCCCACTTTCGCCATTCTCCCATTCTCATCCATCTCATCATCACCAACTCCTTATTCTTTGTGCATAATCATGGGACGCTAAACTAAAATTATATATATATAGGGTACCCCATAATGATGGGACACATTTAAAATACAAATGTCTGGAGTTGCAATCATAAGTTTTAACGCAAACTGTAGTGAATATGTACAATACATACAGGAGTTTTGCATACTACATTAAATTTTGAAAATCACGTCCCTCAGGTGGCGACCATTACAACGAGAACATTCTTGGGCTCTGTCTTTAAGCTGCAGAATGGAGCAGTGGAGCGTGTCATCTAGACTGGTTATAATTTCTCTTCTAATTCCTCTAGTACATCAATTGTTTCTGGTTTGTGGCGTATATTCTCTCCTTCAGGTAACCCTAAATTACGTAGTTTGTCGGTGATAAGTCTGGAGACTTTGCTGGCAAAATGATGTAACCAAATCGTGAAATGAGCTGCCCTGGGAAGTGTTTGCGAAGAGTTGCAATAAGCTGTCGTACTGTGTGACAGGTGGCGCTGCCCTGTTACATTCATATTTCTAACAGATAAGTTCTAATTCAGGAATGAGAAACGTATTGAAAATGTGGATATAGTGTTTAGTATTAACGGTAACGGCAGTAGATGTTTGTCCTTGAAAAAGTATGGATATATGACACATGCATGAGATACGGCACACCAAACGTTAACTCTGACATTATGCAAAAGTTTTTCGTGCACATTACGAGGATTTTCAGATCCCAAAACCTACAGTTTTACTTATTAACGTAACCAGATTAGTGGAAATGAGCTTCATGTGACAAGATTTAGTGCTCAAGAAATATTTCGTCCTCATTGCACTTATTATAGAGCATATCACATAACATTTTTGACTAACAATAAGCCTATCTGGTGGGAGCAATTGCTGTGTTACCTGTATCTTATACGGATACAGGTGCAGGTCTTGTCTCATAATCGTGTGGACGCTGCTACGGACATTCGGCATTTGTCTGGACATTCGACGGCTAGATTTTTTTTTTGTACTTTGTTGCATGACGTTTGCAACACGTTAAATTGTGTCATGGAAACGAGACTGTTAAGGTCTTTCAGGGGACATCTTTCTGTTGGCATTTGTTTCTCACTTTTCGGGGTGGTTCATCGTGCTTATTCAAGTGTTGTTTGTATTTCCCTTGTGCTGCGATTAGCAAGTCTTGAGAAGCAAAGTACACCTCTACGTACACGATTTCCCTTGGGATCCACATCACCAAGGATTAGATACCTGCAACAAAAATTGACAAACTTACAGCGTTTGATATATATTAGAACGAGATAATAGTAAATTTAGTTCCTAAATAACAACAGTTTTTAAAGTTGAAGATATTTTTATTACCATTTAAAATCCCATTATTGTTAGATAACATATTTTTTCATTAGTTATTTAGTATGGATCATATTTCTCCGTAATATATATTGAGACGTTTATTTTCATGTTTCTATTATATGCAAATGTTTTATGTCGTGATACAACTTCAGATACGAAGAGCGTGATTTGTCACTTTTTATACTTGCCTCAACTGAAGACACGAGACTAGCTTTTAATGATGACAAATGAATATAAGATACAATACAAAAAAATGGACAAAGGCAAATAACGTATGTTGGTATTCAAGTCAAATTAAACGTGATGTGCATTACTATGAGACTACCAATGTTTTTTTTTTCTTAAATTCAGATTGAAGCGATAACACACAGCATGAAATACAAAATAGTTTTACAGCATAGCATTAGAAAAGATTTGTTTTATATTTCGATGTTAAATAAAAATAAATAAATAAAGCTAGTTTAATACGAGAAAAACGGTTATATAAAAATAAACAATCTATTATTGTTACTATGATATCAAAATATGTTTTCTAATATTACGTTAGTCTGTAATTGGACTACAATCACATAGCAGTCCACTTGGTAATTAATCGTCATTATTTAAATGTAAATTTAATTCAATAACTATATATTTGCCAATGGGGGCACGGTGGCTCAGTGGTAGAACGTTTACCTCTGGTGCGTGGGGTTCCTTGTCGATTCCCGGCCAAGTAAGTTTGCAGTGGACAACATCGTATCCGTGGGGTACTCCCGTTTCCTCCCACTTTCTCATTCCACCAATTCTTCCATCATCATTCACTTGCTTTAACCATCGTCTCCCTAAGCATAAAGGGCATAAACGTGTGACGTTAAACTATTTAATTTAATTTTCAGTGATTTTACATATTTGCCGATTTTTCGTTGTAATTTTGATTGTATTTTATAACATTTTTGCAATTATCGTTGTAATCTTAACAAATTTGACTCGACCGCATTATATTTAACAATTATTCGTCTTAATTTTAAACTTAATTTAACCCTTTGTCGAGTTTTTTTTTCTAAATTTAATATAACTTGAAGTTATCTACTTAGCAGTGTATTTAACAATTAATGTTATTTTAGAGTAAATATATCACATATCAGTACATTTTCCTATTATTCTTTGTAATTTTAATGTAAATTTAATCACGTGCCATAACGTGAATGCCATGAAAAATTAAGATGCAAAACCCTACTTTCTAACTGACATCAGAGGCTAGAATAGAGCAGTACATGTTGTATGTTTGTAATCAGCAGAACTTCTGAAGCTTTGTTAATCTTTGTGTTTCAAGGTTGAACAAAACTCATAACAGTTATTTTTTTTTTAAGTAAAAAGGAAACTTTTAGGTAAAATTTTTCTCACAATGATGCAACAAGTCAACAGGTCATAGTGGTGTCATCGCAGTTGCTTGCAAGAATGCGACATGATCAAATCTTGCTTCATTCGTGTAATATTTGATGTTAGAACCATCCAATTGTGACTGGTTTATATCATACATATGTCTATCATTGCTTCATACTCGAGCAGCCTAATTGTTGAATTTAGCACGAAATGAGTACACATCTTCTGAATTTATGGCAAACAGTTCAATTTATTTATGATACAGGGGATTCCTATCTAGTCGTTTGGTGTTGGGGCGTGCGGATGGAAATTCTGGTTTTATTTAAATATAAATGGAAAACACACTGAAATGCAGGGGCGCACACACGAGGGTCCACTGGATCCACACACCCTCCCAAAACTTCCTAACTCCATTTGTGCACTTTCTCCATAAAATTAGGGATGCGCACGAGACAAGATTTGTGGCTGTCTTGTCTCGAAAATGTGCTGTAAAAGTGATGTCTCGACTCGAAAAATGTATATTTCTCTATTGGAAGAGCCGTGTCTCGACTCGAATTTTGTCAGGAAAATCTTATCTCGACTCGTCTCGTGCGCATCCCTACATAAAATATCCTTGTTTAACAGGAAAATGATTGATGTAGCATGAAAATTTCATCTGTATTCTTTCTCTTATAAAAACAATCTAGTTTTATTATTCTTTTCTGAAAATATAGATGGAAGTATTTTACAATATTTTATCGTCTTCTCGGGTGCCAAATAATACCCGTTCAATAATACATAGACGTAGTGGCTTGTACTATTATACCCCTACCCTAAAGCTTTGACCCATCCTAACAAAATTTTCTGAGTGTGCACATGAAGAGATGCAAATGTTTTTCGTACGGAAAATGCGACGGAGTTTTGGAATTAGGAATTAGATTTGGACTTTCGTCGTCTATGGCTATATTAACCCATTACGTATGAGGGATGACGTTCCTCCTGACGTTACATTATCCGAGGAAAGGGAAGGAAGGACGCAGCCTGGGACCTATATGTTAGGCGCTATTCCGGCATTTGCCTGGTGTAAATGAGGAAAATCCAGAATGGCTGACCTGAAAAGTTTTTACGCTTTTTTCGATCGAGTGTCCCCACCGGGAACCGAACCCGGGACCTCTCGCGCCAAAGACGAGAGCGTTAGCAAGTGCGCTACAAGGGGTCACCAGATGGGATTTTGGGTCAAAATATTTATCAAATGATCAAATGATCAATATTCTGCCTAGAGAGAACACGTAATCTCCTAAAGCCTTTTCAGTTGTGAGGAGGGAAGGAAGGATGAAATCTCAAGAAAGGAACGTCTGTTCTATTGTAACGAACTTACCAATATGAACAATCATTTCCCACTCCCCATTGCATGGCATAGAAGTGAGCTTTAACGACCAGAGCATGAAGAATGAGACTAGGTTGAGTAAGAAGGAGTGGGTGCGGAACGGGATACTTGGAACGGAAAATAACATGTATTGGCAATGTTTGATAAATCATGAACCCATTAATGTATCTTCAAAACCATCGACTACGGCTTGGTTATCTGTCACCCACCTTTTCTATCGACAGAAGGTTTGCTATCTTTTCTTTGCTTTGTGTGAAGGGTTAACTAACAAATCGAACCCCAGACTGTGAAGTGACAAAACATCCAGTTAGAAATAACTAAATATGAGTATGGATTTCACCAATATATGTAGCGTTCAGATCACAAGAGGATCAAGTCTCATTAAGAAAGTTGTGACAAAAATGGTCATAAAAATTGTACGGAAAATCCTATCACATAGATCTTAAAGATGAAATAAGTCTAAAAAGAGCAAAAGTGGATTTGATTCTCTTGTGTAAGCTACACATAATGAATTACGTTTTCTTGTATTCAAACTTGACTTCTCGTTCTAAAATAATTGGCATACACACGAAAAAGACACTGTATAGGCATACAATATTCTTTCTCACTGGCGCAAATCTCAGGGGGATGAGGGGGACATGTCCCCCAATTTTGGAACTGGGGGACTGTCCCCCCAATAATATGATTTGAAATATATTTTTGGGGAGAAATGTGATGATTTATGTCCGACTGCCACAAAGGAGAGTAAGATGAAATTGATGTTTCCCCAAGAATAAGCCTTAAATCTTCCCGCCTCCCAATGTTGAATACAAGTCTGCTCCCCTGATCCTCCACAGCATTATTTTTGAACTTCATAAATATTTTGAATATCGCTTTTTTTTTTTAAAAAAAAAAAAAAAGATTATGGGAATGGTCTTACCCGTCTCCCCCAATGTTGAAGACAGATTTGCGCCCATGTAATCTTTCTTAGTACAAAGTTACGGGTACTGCCCGATCTGTCTGATAGCTAATTATATTGTTGAAATATCAGTGGTTGAAACAAGGGGAAAGAGAGGGCGTGATAAATTATTGATAGGACCACAAATAGATAGGAAAATCAAAAAAAGTTAATTGTAAAAAAATATAGCTTAAAAAGTATTACAAATGAACAGAACGTAAAACACTGTGGGTGGGTCCCAATCAAAAGGCAAGAAATCACCTCCACTTCCTATGATTCTGTCATGCATTAAAGGTGAATCCCTGTGTTCAAGGATTTCATTTCACGAAGCAGGTTATTTGTTGTTCATTAAAAGTTACATGCCTAACATTAAGAAAAGGATTTTAATAATAATCCAATTGATATTCAAACAATAAATAATAGCCTGATGAAAGAAAGAATTAGACATTCACGAATACGCAATATATGTATTTGAAGTTACGCTTGCTTGCGTCGAGGATGTAATAACGTGCTACCGGATGGTACCACAATGATCAGGTTTGCTGAGAGGTCCTTCGGGGCATTGCAATTTTCTGCATAACGAGACACGAAAGGATCAAAGATGCATTTTTATACGAATGTGTACGCGCGAAATTTCTCAAACTAATGTTTTTTGCTATTATTTAAGAGATGCGTTAAGTAAATTTTACCTCATTCTTTGTTTTTTATTTAAAATAATTATAAGGCAAAAATGCAAGATTATGTTTTGGATACCTTAAAATCCGAGAATATTTGAAATAGTGTATGTAATATGAAACGGAATAGAAATACTTTCTGAACATGTTATTATCATCTGCAAAATGTTGTGATTGTGTCAGGGGGCTATACATTTACCATGTCGTAATTCTCAGCTGAAAATATTATTTCGAAAACTCTCTTTACTTCCCTGAACTAGGACGGCGCCACCATAGGGTGTGAAAGACAAGTAAGATCGTATTGGCTAAAAGAGATTATGAAAACTGATTGTTTAATGCTTTAGTGTGTGAGATCATACCTGACATTCTTCGCACCAAATTCCGTATGGTACCAGAACAATGATGCTCTACCCAAAGCACACGTATACTTCCTAGACCCCATCAACTGGTCTAGTGACTAACGCGTGCGCCTTTCATTCACATGGTTCCGGGTTCGATTCCTGGTGGAAGAGCTTTTAAAAATTTCGGATCCCACCTTAAAATGAAGTCCAGGTCTTATATACCTCTGGTACTGAAAAGGGACCCTACACTTCAACAATCAATCATACAATTTCTGAATGAGAAAAATATTTTATCTTTCAATAATAGCTAATTTGTGGCGTTATACAGAAGTAAAAAGAATCTAGGTCTGCAAACAGCAGAGTAGTAATTAGATTAGGCCATCATCACTTTCAAAGTAACCCTCTTGTGCAGCGGAACACAATTATCAACGCTTTTATCCTCTTGTAAAGCTTCGAGGAAGTTCTGTTCTTTAAAGAGTTTCTGCTATTTGTAATGTGTTTCTCCGGGTTTTCAGGACTGGCATCCTGTAGTTAGAGTTTCATCCTCGGGAAGAAAGAAAGTACCTGGGGTTAAATTCTGGCGAGTGTGATGGGTAAGGATATTATTGCAGCCGAAACATGTATGAATGTCGAACGTTCTGTGAGCTGATGTGTTGTCATGATTGATAATTCAATTGTTTTCGAGTCACATTCCAGGTCCTTTGAGCTGGATATCCTCACTCAGACACCTCAGAGTCACAAATTGAAAGTTGTGGACTGGCCCTTTGAGACGAATTCTTGATGCACAATCCCTCTTTTGTCGAAGAAAACGATGGCTGTAGTAAGAGCCTGTCTTCTTTTCTTTGTTGTAGACGTAGAACCAATTCTTATTTCAGTGAAGATTTGTGATATGAACATTTAATTGTCGAATATATATTGAGATAATTCTCTCAGTATTAGTCACGATGCGTCTTCTTTTTCAGGATCAGAATTCTAGACTCAAACCCTGCATGAATGGAGTGCTTGTCAGAAACTGAAGCAAGGAATGCACGCATTGATGTAATATCGTCGTAAATTCGTGTCCTGATTTCTCTTTGACTTCCGTTGATGTTCTGCCGATCTTGTTCTTCATGACATAAACCTCCGAATCATTCACGAAGTCTCTATTGCTGTTGGATTTGTAGTTTGGAATCTATTGCAATTTCACAATGTAAGACAAAACTCATTTGTTTAAAAATTTTTTGTTCAAGGAAATATATTTTCCTTCCTCAAGAGAGCTCCCTCGTGGCTATATGATTAGCGGATACGTCTTCCGGCGTAGGAAACCCGGTTTGCTTCCCGGCGTGAGTTTATGTAGTTTGGATCCCACGTTAATCTGTAGGTCCGCGTCTCACATAGCCTTGGAGCTGACAGGAATGTTAAATTAAAATCCAATCCAATTCTTCCTTAAGGCTTCTTCCTTCAATTTTACGTTTGCCCTTAGCTTTCGCTCACAGCTCAGGTCTTCGCTACTACTTAATTTAGATGCTGAACGGTAATCACTTGTTTCATTTTGTCTCCTTCAACTCCTCCACTTCTCTTTGTTCCAATTATAATTGGTTTTCTTGTCTTCATTTTACATTCTTCATAGATTTCTCAAATTTTCTGACATTACGTTTAGTTTCAGAAAAAAAAAATAATACCCAATGAAATTATCAAACACTGCTTTCTTGTGTGAGTGCATATGACACAGTATATGGGCCTACATAATACTTTATTTAAGCTGTTGCTGTGAAATCAATAATGTTTAATTTTTTCTCAATCTCTCAAAATATATTGAATCCTAACTTACTTGCATATCCTTTCATATGAACTGTCTGTAGAATAACTACGTGATTCTTTGTCTCTGAACCTCCAACGTGTAAAAAGTTTACTGGAAAATACTTCGGCCTTAAAAAAATCAAAATGAAATTTTAAAAAATAAAGATAGGGCCTATCAATTTAAGTTGGTCATTATGGAGGATCCCAAAGTTCCAAAAATTCTAGGATACGGCTATTATTCCATGCCTAACTATTGTGAACAACAGTGTGACAATGTTTTTGTTAAAGCGATACTTAAACAATAATGAAATGGAATTCTGAATACTATTATGATACTACTTTGCATAAGCAAAGGATTCATTCTTGAAATTACCTAACTCCAGAAAGAGCCTTTGTGGCTAAGGACCGTATTAATAAATGCGTATTAATGAAAATGTATCTCAAAGTCTTGTCTGGTAATAGAATTGCTGTTTCATAATCTCATTCAGACAAGATTTTAAAATATAGATTTTCTGTTAAAAAAAAAAGTCTTGATGGAAATAACATTTTGACCTTATTCATAAACATTTCTCAAGGCAAGATTGCGATCTTACTAATTCATAGTCATAACTAGTAGATAGAAAAGTTGACAACATGGACGGTCCAATATTTTCTATAAGACTATGATAGCAGTCGTGACCAATTTGCATTTTCGGTCAGACATTCTTAAAACATGTTTAGGAATAAGAATTGCCTCAAGAAATTCTATCTAAGATTAAGGTTTACTCAAAACGTGTTTTGAATCTTGATTGGACATCATGGACCTGTGTGGTTAACATACACATCTTCAGCTCGAGAGGCTCGGGTTCGATTGTGAGTAGGAGCTCATATCATTTGAGTCTGGCGTTAATCTCATGTCCACATGCCCACGTCCACGTCTCATGTAGCGTCGATGTTAACACTAGAAGTCCGCTTGGGGGTCTTTTTTGACCCCAACATGATATATTTTATTATATTTCTTACACTTTTAGTTCTATTGTTCTGTTTTATTGTGACTTTGCTTTGGAGAGTTTTCTGTGTACAATTTTATAATTTTTATTCAAACAAAGCAATAAACTTAAAAATAGAAATACAAAATTTGTGAAAAACTGTGTGTTGGAGTCCCAAAAGACCCCAAGTGGACTTCACGAAACCGCAAAACACCTTTTATTTTCCTGCAGTTATAAATAAAAGGGTGGTGTTTTCTACACTATTATTATTATTTTTTCAGATTTCACAGTAAAATTCTTATAGAATCTGTTTCTAAGTTAGTATCTATAGAAACTTATTATTTTCTATCAAATATTGGTAATTATATGGGTTATGCGCATGGATGCCTTACTATTATTTAAAATATTTTAATTAACTCTAAATCAATGAAATAAATAAATAGGCAAACGTAATTGCTGCGAAATTAAGTGTGGGGTCGAATTTGACCCCATGCGGACTTAACAACTTAACGTTCGATGCGGACTTCTAGTGTTACAAAGGGATCTTAAAACAAACGAAAGTAGGACTTACAAAGGCCTGCAAATATTTCTAATTGAATGTGGGGTGGGGAGACTTGTAGACGTTGGTAAGATCTTATTCATGTTCATTGGGCGCTCTTATATAGTTTATTTCTTCATTAGAGTAAACAAATAGACTACTGCAGAAATTCGTCAAGTTTGCTTCTAAAGATTTCTATCTCAAATACACCAAAATACTATATCCAAGTTCTGTAGCAACCGCTATTGAAGCTTCAGAAACAGATTGTACTTGTTACACGTTGTATACACATATCTGTGTGTATGTACATGAAGTCATTAAAACCTATCTAATCTTATAGTACTAGTACCACATCATTTGAAAGCAAACGTCTTCTCACCAATAATATAAATGTTCATTTTAGTTCACGATTTCCAAAGCAAATAGTGTAGAAGTATAATTAAGTCATAATATGATTAACTAAATAAATAATGCAATGTTTTACTACTGAGTACATAGTATTTTAATTTCTATAAGATGCATTATTTTCATACGAGAAAAAATTAGATTAAAAATTATGACGCTGTAAACCTTTCATCAATCTTAATAATAAAAATGTGAGTAATAATTTGCCGTCTCTGTGTCAAATTGTAGGCAACTCGGTTTATATTTTTAAAGCATATCGCTTATACACCTCCAACTATTACTTTTACGTAACTTTTTTTATTAAGCTAACACATATAATAAATAATAATATACATAATACGTATATAATAAAATACTAAAAGATCAAAATCAAATCATGAGGCAATAATTTCCCATAAACTCACTTAGAGTATAAATCAATAAATGATTTTTTTGTGAAAAAAAACTTTTATGGTCCTTTACGGTATGAGAGTTAAAAAAAAATGTTCACGCACCATATTACAGCATGACTAAGTGCCGAAAAAAAGACGTCATTAGTTTTATATGTGTATATACGCTTTGTGAATGTGCTATGCACTTTATGCGGACACACCTACATAAAAATATTTTAGTAGGTATTCATGAATACACACACACACACACACACACACACACACACACACACACAGACATTATAGCAGACTTACTTAAAACTGTACGAAAAGAGAGATAACTAACTGTGTAATTTTACGCAATATCATCTGTACCAATTCAACTGCACGTATACATACACATACGCTCTGAGAAGACAGAGTAAAAAAAAGAAAAAAGAAAAAAAAAAGAACTTTCGCTTTTCTGCAGACGCTCATTTACCCAAGTGTGACACTGTTCCTGACGTCACACACAAAGAGACGGCGGTTAGTATGATGGTTTTAAGTTTTGCTGGAGAGGAGGTTGGGGAGCAAAGATTTTTTTCCACTTTACTTTTATACAATCCGAACGCCGTCTCCACATATTTCCGTGAGAAATACTTCGTTTACTGTTGCAGGCAAAGGTGAGAACGTAAGAGCATTGTGCTTCAAGTATATACAATGAGAAGGGGGCAAAAAATTAGTTTTTTAAAAAAGAACTTTTATATCCGTACACATACATAGTGTAAGTGTGACATTGCAATATATTTGAAGCACTAATTCTTCTAACAATAAATCCCCCACTTACACCATTCCGACACACACACACACACGCACAACTAAGGGCATACCGATGTCGTGTGCATATGTCACTAACTTTGTTACATGCTATAAGAAAGACACCAAATCGACATCCAGTATACAGAACTTACTGTTATCTCGTGCAAATGAAAAGTTTACCTTGAATTGCACCACCAATTATGTAAAAAATATATATATGTTGCTTCTATTTTATATACGTCAACTTCCTTACAAGAATAGTTTTATTTATAAAAGTGTTTTAGCATAATATTACGCAAGAAATATAATAATAATAATTAAATTTTTTCGTATGATGCTTTGTATAATTTCTTTAAAATGTGTTAACTTACACGTGATTTTGGTTTATGACTATTTTTGTTTTATTATGTTTATGATGTGATAAAGTGTGTTGCTGGGAATATGTGTGCAACATATTATGCAATACTTACACTATGTTAAAAACTAGCTGAGAAGATGCATCGTGTATGCACATACAATTATGCAGTTAATATGCATAAATGAGATTAGAAAACCCATTGAAGTGATGGCTGTAATATAAGGATGTTTCTCTTCTTCTTTCTCTTCCTTTTCTTTTTTTTAAATATTTTAAGTGCTTTTTGAAAGTTGAAGTATTTGGAAGACAATATGATTAAGATACCTGCGATTTTTTTTTAGTACTCACGAAATATTCATTAAAACATTTTAAATTTCATTTACATGTTTATGCAATGAAAAATACACGAATCTTGTTTAAACTTTTTATCATACTATCTATATATTAAAATGCTAGGTTTATATGTTTGTGGTCAAGAAAAGTTTATATGTTTGTGGCCAATTATTTTAACAATGATATCTCGGAAACCACAAGCTCTAGAAAGATACCGTTTTCACTGATCGATTGCAAATTTTGAGCAGATTATTCAGTTCTAATTGAATATTTTTGAAAATGGCCGTTATTTCTTTATTACATTTTTAAGGGTACACTGGAAGTGTTGACATTCTTAAAAAGTAAAGAATTATATCCTACGAGTTATATATCCCAACACCACATATTTTAATACAGTGATTGCATATCTTTCAGGCGTTTGTTTCGTGGCCAAATGATAATGAAAACTGAATGATAACCATTTCTTCAGTCTAAGATAGCTACATCTTTATTGTTTGAAGTGTTTTGCCAAATGAACACCATATATCACTGACATTATAATTAATTGTGTATGTAATGTATTTGCTTATTACATGCTACATGCAAGAAGAAAGTAAACACTGATAATACATGAATTACAAACTCCAACCGGAAGTAGGCTCAAATCTTGCAAACGGTGCGAGATATTGAAAAAATAATCGAAAAAATCTTCTCACGATTTTTATTGAAACGTCTTTCATTTGTGTGTGTAAAGGGACTTTGTGAGGAATGACAAGGAGATTCATGCTCATATGTAAATAATGCGCTATGTAGAGAGCGCAGGTTCAGCTAGTACATATAGCTATATTATTATTGAGCTGAGCGACCAGAGCTAATAAATCCACGTATATAGTATGTTCATTTGTACTTACTTTCCTCTAAGATGTTCGAGAGAAAATGACAAAATATAACCCGTTAATAGTGATCACGGTGCAGATGAATTTAAAATAAAATCATTTTGATCAGTCATATAATTGAGCAATGATAGTCCCATAACTTTCTTATACATAAGCATTAGCTGTCATTTATTCTTGATTGAACTGTTCCAAAAAAAGCTTGATCTATATTGAGCAAACTTTATTCATTACAGCCTCAAAGTGTAGGTGATCCTAAAATGAAATTGTTATGGTTGATAGTTTTATTGTGAAATGTTGGTTAAAAAAATATCCCATACATGATCATTGATTTCTCCAAGACAAATGGAGTTGAATTACCAATTTTTGTGTGACTCTAATGTAGTTGATAATTTGGAAATTTGGTGGTTGTGACATATTTTATCTTCGAAGAATGATGGCCAAAATCTATCTTTACATGCATTAGCTGGATGCAAGGACATGGGGGGAGGCATTGTGACTTAATCATACGTCTCCTTAGCCTAACAGGCATAACCATGGGACATTGAACTGAAATATTTTTGTAAGTACATGGTAAAAGCATATAGGAATAATCAGAAATCGTTAAAAATATCCCTTTTTTCTTAAAAAAAATCTGGCAAATCCTGCTTTCTAAATCTGGCATCCCAAATCTACTAATCTTTTCCCATACAGAGTAAAACTCTTGGTCTTTAAATATTATATTTTTGCAGATCCCATCATTTCTTTCCTCTGGTTCTTAATTCCCGCCGTGTGGTCTTTACATATTTTTTTTTGTTAATGACTTCGGAAGAAAATAACAAATTTAAAATAAGTTTTCCTTTATGTAGAGAGAAAACGTAATTTCTCCGTAAGTGACGTACAAAATAGATTCATCTGATCAGAAGTAATTTAAAAAAATATCACGACTATACAAAATCAAAAACTATACTCAAATTAGCCTATTCGTGTCAAAGTTGTTGCCGTTACGTATGAAAGTAGCATATTCTTTTATTGGGGACACTGCAGTTTAATATTTTGACAAATGGAGTAATGTATTCTGTATTTTCCTGAATCTTAAAATGAAGAATACATGGTTCAGAACGTTGTTTTCATCATTTTATTGGTAACACTTTTGTGTATATTTAATCTATCCTTCTATTATAGTTTACTTTTGAAAGAGATTCAGAAAAAATTCCAGTATTAATTACCAGAAGTCATTTCTATAACAAAAATTTTAAAATACATAACCAAGTACACTGTTTTAAGGTTCAATCTTCTTTCTTTTTCCCTTTGATATTTTCAATCCTTATAACTATCATAAAGATCGAATCAAGTACATATATGCATCGAAAAGTATTTGCTTCATACTTAGTAGAGTAATGAGAGAGAGACAGAGATAAATAAATAAAAAGTTAATACTCATAGCAATACCAAACTTAAAATATTTAATTTGTGAATTAATTGACGCCCTGTTCTAGGAAATGACAGATGGAGTAAATATAGCATACTTCGAGATTAAACATTAATTGTTGTTTGAAGTTTGCCCAAATATTAATGGATTCTTAAACAATTTTAGACACCATAATAGGGTTTTAAAAAATACAGATAAACTAAAAGTGACATACACAATATTGATCTGTGTTAGACATATTTGATCAGTAAAGAATATATCAACGTAGTCACAGACACCTTTGTATGTATGAGTGTATGGTTAGCGCACATAATCTTTCCGCAGATCTCTAGGGTTCCATTATTGGTAGGATCCTATTTTTGATATTAACCCACTCTTTCGTTGCTGTTTCGTTCGAATGTTGACGGCATTTTGATTCCGTCATTGATCAAGTATCTACAATACTAAAAGTCTACCGTCCAAGCCAAGTCTACCGTCAAAGTCCGTTTGTGTGTGTGTGTGTGTGTGTGTGGAAATCAAGGAGCTTGTAGGTGGAAATCCAGGAGCGCTAAGTGTCAATTTCTCGGGGAACACTCAATCGGTTCTTGGTGATCAATTCAATATCCAGGAAGTTGTTAATCTAACCATGTACGAACTACTCCACTGTAATGCGATGACACACCGTCCTGTTAAAACTGGTAGCTAGGCTAGAACATTTCCTTCTGTGTTCAGAACTGATGGAAATACTCCTCTTGGTAGCATTAGAGTTGCCTTCGAGACAAAATTTGAGTTTATCTCGTTCCGAGAAAGTATCGTGATGGTGATGTTTCGTCTCGGAAAGTGTACCTGTTTCTATTGAGGAGCTTTGACTC